>NW_018408358.1:111925-134744 GCF_002113885.1 Mizuhopecten yessoensis | reverse complement strand
ATATAGTTTATATAGGGAAATAACACTTTTCGGTATATATTTTATCCATTTTCAGCAGAAAATTGCTCAAACTTAGTCAGAATCATCTTGGGTAAATGAGAGTTTTACTTTGTAAAATTAGGATTCCTGCCCCATCCCCAGGGGCTAGGGCGGGGCCCCAAAGGGAACATTTACCAATATTTTCAAATTCTTATCCATTGATGACATGACAAGTATTGTATTTCACTTAGTTTACATGCTGATTTCCACATCACATCTAAACAATAAAATAAAGCTACCAGTACCTATGATATAACTCAGGTGACCGCTAAGGCCTTGTTTTGGTTTTCTTACCCGAGGGTTAGACAACCAGAGGGGTTAGACATCCAACAAAACTCACCTCGAGGGTAGGAGATTTTCTGTTACACCCTCAAGGTAGGGGATAATTATTTTTCTCCCATCCTATTATTTCACAGCTCCGCTAACAATAATCTGCTTTTGTTTGTAAACAAAAACACATGTGGGGTATGAATATCGTCATTCACTTTTGATGACGTCACAATTACACCGGTGACACATTTTAATGACGTCACAATTGAACACATGTTAATCGGCACGAGGCTATCTCCCCCCTAGGGGGTGACAAGCTGATCTTTCCCGGCTAAAACGGGAGACACATCTGTGAAGGGTGGGAGAAAGAGATATCTTTCCCTGGCCTGAAGTGTGGATATCTCTGTCTAATGAGGGAGAAAGTGGGATACCAGAAAATCGGTTGTCAATAATGTTGTCTTTCAGGGCACAGACTTCGAAAAAGAAGGGAAATACAATATTTGCGATTTGACTTACTGGGTGATCACCCGATGACAATGACAAGGAAGTTCAATTGGTTAGAGCCTCATTCTGAAGGCCGTAGGTCCAAGGTTACAACCTCATTCTGAAGTCTGGAGGTCCAAGGTTTGAATTTTATTCTGGGTCCATTGCATTGTCCATCATCTAACATTTACATTTGCTAGAGCATTGCCACTATATTCTGTGTTTGCGTATTGCAGAGTTATCTGCTCTTGTAAGCAGGTATTGATTGTTAGTCATTGGTTTGTGAGAGTAACGTCATCAATTTTTGAGAAAACGACGTAATTTTCTAACACAAACCAATGACTAACAATCAATACCTGATCACAAGAGAAGATAACTCTGCAATATGCAAAGACGGAATAACACTACAATGGCCAGTTCCGTGTTATGAGACCATAACACAGGCATATCTACACGGGTCCGACTAACTACCGAATCGCTATTCCCCTCAGCATAAGTAAGCAGATAAGCAAATCAAACCCACTATGATTAAAAAGTATTCATTGTTTATGTTAGACTATTATAAAACGTCCGTAAGTGCCAGTGGTATGTCAGTAGTTCTCCTAGCTATCGGATCTCTCGTTCTCTTGGGGGTTGGGTTATGTCGTCGTTACAGCTAATTATAAGGATGCTTATATATATATACTTTGCATTGAGGATACATATATGTACATGTACTTTTTAGGAAATTTGAATGAAATTGATGTTTCTTTTCGGGTTTTTTCAGGGAAAATCATCAAACCTAAAAAGACAAAGTTAATAGAGGCAGCAAAATTAAAAAGGGTAAAGTATGGCCTGTTTATAATAACGTAAATCAGAAAACTGATATTGAGGTTATTTTTTGCGAATTTCTTGAAAGTAGCTGCAATGCATGCAGTTTTATTTTTACTGGTCTATTTTTTGCAAATTTGGATTAGTGCAAAAATGTGACTACCGTAAAAATATATACTTCTATAATTAAATTGAAAATTCATTTCAATTTACAATATCTTGAATTTGTGAGTATGTAACAGTGTTAGTGCTGACTCTTTCAAAGACTTATAGTAGGAACAGCAAAGTATGTACAATATACTCAAATCTACAGCTAAAACTGATGGCATAGATAGGTATTACTGTAGCCCAACTAGTGCTGCTTGAATGTGGGCCGAGGCCCCTGTACACTGCAGAGTCGATTCATCATGCAGGCACTTTCTTCCATGTTCTCTACTTGGGGACCAAGTACTTAATGTGACGTTTTTGTAGTAAGGATAGATTGATATATTTTTTAATCAAAGACAAGAATTTCAAAGGTCATTGGTGCAAACCTATGGTGATATATTTCTGGCATTGAGTTGCAGACTCTGGAAACCAGAAGGAAACAGTCCTGATTAACACTTACTATCATAAACACTTACTATCGTAAACACTTACTATCGTAAACACAAGCAACGTCAGGAGCTGCTGCATGCTTGCTAAGAGCACACGTGCTGTGGATTCAAGACTGTTTCTTCCGATTTCCAGATCAGATGTCAACATCTTTTAGTTAGGATGTCGACATAAATAACGGCCAAGTTGGTGTCACATCCAAGCACAAACACGATATAAAGCAGAGTTTCCGACTTGCTAGATAATTATCTTTGATTTTCTTTATCTCTGCAAGTAAATTAGCAAGTCGACATATTCTTCAGTTTATGTTGACATCTATTTTGTGATGTCAACATCTTCTCATATTATGTCAACATAATTCAGAGGTTATGTCGACAAAATGTAAGTCTGCAACTCGATGGCAGAAATATGCCACCATAGTTTCTTCCCTTTTTTCCACCATCCTAAAACTGTTTACCGGGAGTTTCACCCAGTCCGACGTTTGCCTTCACTTGTAAAACACACATTCGCCCAGTGTTAACAATAATGTTAATTTCACCCTTTACATGATTACTACAGATATAGTATAACATCAACAGATATCAAAGTTTTACTTTCTACACAAACAATGTAACTATTAAACGTGTCACAATGTTTCAAGACCTACTTGTCCCTTTGTCAAGCTATGACTGAGTGAGCTCACTCAGTCATAGCTTGACAAAGGGACAAGTAGGTCTTGAAATGTTGCGAAACGTTTAACACGTACATTGTTTTTGTAGAAAGTAAAACTTTGATATCACATATTTCCAAACTGATGAATTTTATTGCAGATACAAAATTAACTGAGGTATCCCGTCATGATAAATCCTACATCATTACTAAGAGTGAAAAAGGCAAAAGTTCAACAGCATCTATAAGTTCTCCTTATACTACACCATTCAGTACATCTGTTGTGCAATTTCATCAAATTATCTGTCTCGCTTGTTTTCAGGGTTTACAGAAAGCTATCAACAGTGATATAGAACACATGGTCTCCATGAAAGCTGTGTCAACAGAACCGAAACAGTTCCACGTCTTCAAGGCCGACAAAACAGCATCCGCCTCGTCCTCAAAGCCAACGCCAGCAGCAGCAGCAGCAAAGACTAAAAAATAAAACTGACAAAAAACCCATGTATTCTGTTGTTCGTTTTGTTTGGTAGAAGTGTCCTGTTGCAGAATTTAGACTGACTTTCGTAGAATTTTCACAACATTGTTAACCCTTTCACCACTGTAGACCATAATGGACTCATCCAGATGAATGTATGTTAGAGTCTACTCCAGTTACCAAGGGGGGAAAGGGTTTGGTAGGAGTGAAAGGGTTAACACAATCATGTACACATGGGGTCTGTTTGTGTGTACGTGGACCAACCAGTTTGCAAATATTAATGCAGGCCTTTAAAATCTTGGCAAATACTCATCAGGAAACAAAATCAAATCACTAGATTCGTCCGTATTTTATAAGCCAGCTAACAAATATCTCTGGTCAAGCCCTTTACAACATGATAAACAAACGCACCCCAGATGTAGGATTTATTTAATGATCCTTGTACCACTGCCAAAACATGTATCTATGTATTGGAACTTTTCTCTACCAGCATGACCAAGCATCAATAAATCATGGCTAAAATTAGTGTCTACCACGGGAAACTATCGTGAAGAATAATACAAAATGAAATATACAGAAATGACGAGACAAGAATTTAAACCCTGGAGCCCTGATCCAGAGACTCTCGCTCTAACCTGTTGAGCTACCGGGTCAATGATACGTCACGAGTGCAGTTGCACTAAAATCATATCTCAAACGAGGGGAAGTTACTATATGAAAAACTGCAGTGGAATTGTTTAGGTCACATTTGCGTATCCTGGTTGAAATGGTTCAGGTGATGCAGAAATATTCCATGATAAACTAACGCACTTGGCCTGAACTGTAGTCAGAACTACAAAATGCAGTTTTGGAGAATAAACAACAACATATCGAGAATAATATGTCCTTCTTTCACGCGTCCACTAAATTATATAATGTATCTTAAAGTCTATATGTTGCTTGACCTGGTTTTATAAAGAAATAACACAAACTAGCAATAGTCAGCATTTAAGGTTCGGCAGGGCACATCTGGACCCCTCAATCTGCACATGCCAAATATTCCTGAGGTTAGCCCTGGTTCAGATCTGCGACTGCCATTTTCTTTAAGGTTCACTGTTTTAACACGTTAAACTGGATACCCGAACAGGGACAGGGATCCTTAATTAACTCATTCAACCCTGAAATTTCATAATGAACCATTCCAACCTTTAAATTGGAAGGGTTCAAATGTGTCTTCAGGGGTCAATGAGTTGAACATGGAGGTGTTTAACAATGGGTGAACTTGTTCTGGTTTGGTGTTTGTACCATTTACAGGGTCTGTGTTTCCAACGGATAAATAAGGCTACATCAGTTATTAAGGTTATATAAATAGGGTTACAACATTAATCAGAATTATACATCCGATAAGCATTGTTTGTTTGTGTTTTACGTCCTATTAACAGCTATGGTCATTTAAGGACGTGCCAGACTTTGGTGGGGGAGGAAAGCTAGAGTTTAAAACAGTACAGAAATTACTATAAATCTATTTCTACTTGTTGTAGGGAAACATGATTCTTTGTTTTTCCGAGATTAATCATGTTTCAAGAGAAGGAAGTCCGAGTGAAACATGATTATTTGTTTTCCCGAGATTAATCATGTTTCAAGAGAAGGCAATCTAATTAAAATTATATCTTCA
Organism: Mizuhopecten yessoensis; assembly: GCF_002113885.1. NCBI lineage: Eukaryota > Metazoa > Mollusca > Bivalvia > Pectinida > Pectinidae > Mizuhopecten > Mizuhopecten yessoensis. The sequence goes on along the minus strand of NW_018408358.1, from coordinate 129,771 downwards.
CATCGCTCCCGTTAGATTGAAGAGAAGGAAGTCCGAGTGAAACATGATTAATCGAAAAGAAACGAAACAAAAATGTTTCCTTGTCACATCAATGTTAAAAAATATTTTATAACAGGTAATTTGTTTTTTCCGAGATTAATCATGTTTCAAGAGAAGGAAGTCTTAAGTGAAACATGATTAATCGAGGAGAAACAAAACAAAATGTTTCCTTGTCACAACAGCATTAAAAAATATTTTTTAACAGGTAATTTGTTGTTTTTTCCGAGAATAATCATGTTTCAATTAAGAGAAGGAAAAGTGAAACATGATTAATCAAGGAGAAACAAAACAAAATATTTCCTTGTCATAACGACATTATATAAATATGACATTCATTAGCAGGTGACAGTGAATATTGTCAACCCGAGAAAACCATTGTCACCCGAGGCGAAGCCGAGGGTGACAATAGGTTTTGAGGGTTGACAATATTCACTGTTACTTGCTAATGAATGTCATATCTATTTTGTTACACCAAAAGTCTTTGTAGCTCAGAAACGGCAGCAAACCTCGATAATGACATCTTGTTTGTTGATAGTCTGCTGTTTACAATTGCTATCGCATCGGCGCTTGGTAAAATTGGCTGTTGCCGTCAAACGTTCTTGTGACCATCAAGGTGGGGAAACGAAGCGGGGAACGCACATTTTTCGCGCATGTGATATTTTTCTCTGTCTCATGGCAATATCACCCGCGCCCTTAAAACCGTGCAATGCATTTTCGGAGGGTGACAGAGATTTTTGTTCAATTTTCTCCCAACCAATCAAATAGCTAGAAATTCACTTCAGGTGTAACAATAAAAAATATTTTATAACTGGTACTTGCAAATTTTCTAGAGATACTCCGAATAGTGGAAATATGACTGCGCGAGGGTGTCAATATTTTTTTATCCTATCATGTGATCAATATAACCCAATCAGATGAACTGTTATATAGATGAGGTATAATATTTATTGAAGCTATTATCATGCAGGTAAAAACATTTGGTTGTGGCACGAGGATCCTTAAAAAAACATTTTGATGGTCCCGTAGTAGCAGATGAACAGTAACTGTCCATTAAGATGACCAAGACAAGTACAGGGCCGTATTTATGAAATCGCACTTGTGATCATGCATGAATTCCATGCTCAAACTAACTTTCTTGTAACTCACTTAAATCATGTCAAACAATCAATGAGTCAAATGTAAACATTGAAAACAGTTTTCGGCCTTAAATCTCTTCAATGTTTTTCTGAATCATTTATGAAATAAGATTTTTTTATTAATTCATAATGAGAATAAGAAGTTCATCTTGCGCACAATATTCATGTTTGAGCATGAGAACGGTTTCATGAATACGGGCCCAGGTATCCAAATAAATCAAAAATAAAATTCTTTGTTTCCCAGATTTTATTTAGAATTTTACCATTTGTCATTGCCCCAATGTATACCTATAATGTACGTACCGGTAAGTTTAAATGTTACAGCTAAGTAAAGAGTAGAAACCACATAATTTAGTTTGACCAAAAAACCACCATATAAATTCTACCCAACATAAATAATCATACAGTTACACCCAGCTACTGTTGAAAATAGTAATCCCAGATTGATATAGTTTTTAATCAAGGAATAAAATTTTAACTTTATTAATATACATTGTATACATATTTTTTTATTTTTTTATTATTAAAGTTGAAATTACTGGAGTCCTTGACAACTTTAATAACAATGACATATCTAACAGTGAAAACAAATTGTTCAGGGCTAATTAAATTGAAACTGTTAGAGACTTTGGCTAAAGTAAAGAGTGTACCTGGTAAGTATGAGACCACCAGATTCATCCCCAATATTCAATTAAAAAACATCTGGTGCAGCCATCCGATCTGCTCAGATGATAAACAAAATTCTACACTAAAGAAAACAATGAACAAATATAAGAGGTGACCTCTGTAAAAGAGTCATCTGGGTGAATCTACACTTTGGTATATTGTGAATGCAACCTCTAATAATATAGGACCTCGTACAATCTGTAAATTACTTTATAAATTTAGTGAAATATTTATTTCATGTTACCAGTAATTCCCGTGTGGAGATGATGGTCAATAATTTGATAACCTTGTGACTATTTTTTCAATCAGAATAAAAATAAAGCTGTACCTTTCACAGATTCAAATCTTTGCAAAAAGGTCATTTAAAAGAAAAAGGAATAAGAGGCACAATGGGCCTGCATCACTCGCTTGGTATTAATCTGCGGTACACTTGTAACCTGACAAGTAAAATGCAAAAATAGGAGATACAAATGACTTTTTGTATTCACAAAAAAATGATGTAGCTGATATACAGTATAAAATTGATATGATTACATAATACAGCAAAAGTTTAAAGTAAAATCTCCCAACAACAAAAGGCACATCCAACTTTGATATAAATGTAAATTTCCCTTAAGGAGAAAAATGGGGAAAAAAAGTTTGTTCGAAAAGCAAAACTGGTTTAACTCATTCACCCCTGAAACGACATTTGAACTCTTCCAATTCAAAGGTTGGAATAGTCCATTATGAAATTTCAGGGGTGATTGAGTTAAAGATGTAAAAGCTTCTAAAAAATATACAAGGTGTTCATACAGTATATATATTCATAATTAAACAATCAATACCTCGATCCCCAAGCACTGACAATAAGTACAGATCTTATTTTGTCGATTATGAAGTTTTGTTCATGTTGGCTTTACACAAAATAAGTTTTGTTTGAAATACTGACACATTAATGTTTAGTTAAGTCTATCTTAACAATTACTTCATACCATTGTAATGCAACTAAATACCTTTCATGTGTCCTCAATAAGTCTTAATTACTATAAATTAAAGATATTGTACAGTTTTCTTTTGATGTCAAACTCTTTTGAGAAGGAGGTAGGTAGCATACATCCTTCAGTCACAGTTAGGTAGCATATACATCCTTAAGTCACAGTTAGGTAGCATACATCCTTAAGTCACAGTTAGGTAGCATACATACTTAAGTCACAGTTAGCATACTTCCTTAAGTCACAGTTAGGTAGCATACATCCTTAAGTCACAGTAAGGTAGCATACATCGTGAAGTCACAGTTAGGTAGCATACATCCTTAAGTCACAGTTAGGTAGCATACATCCTTAAGTCACAGTTAGGTAGCATACATCCTTAAGTCACAGTTAGGTAGCATACATACTTAAGTCACAGTTAGCATACTTCCTTAAGTCACAGTTAGGTAGCATACATCCTTAAGTCACAGTAAGGTAGCATACATCGTGAAGTCACAGTTAGGTAGCATACATCCTTAAGTCACAGTTAGGTAGCATACATCCTTAAGTCACAGTTAGGTAGCATACATCCTTAAGTCACAGTTAGGTAGCATACATCCTTAAGTCACAGTTAGGTAGCATACATCCTTAAGTCACAGTTAGGTAGCATACATACTTAAGTCACAGTTAGCATACTTCCTTAAGTCACAGTTAGGTAGCATACATCCTTAAGTCACAGTAAGGTAGCATACATCGTGAAGTCACAGTTAGGTAGCATACATCCTTAAGTCACAGTTAGGTAGCATACATCCTTAAGTATACCAATCAGATCTAATTTTGAAACATGTTCACATACAATGTACATAGCCATACATTTACAAACTTCAACAATATAACCTTTTTTCTAAGACGTTTAGTATCGGCGAGCATTTGTTAAAAACATATGGCAGGTCCAGGGTTTCTGAAAGGAGGTCCCCTGGATCTGCCACTGTTTCAAATAATATATAGATATCTACTAAGAATTAATACAAATCAAAAACAAAATACCGGGGTTACATACATACAATATTTTGATTCTCTGAGATCTTGGAAGTATAAAAATAAAACAGAAATATAATTGCTAATATATATATATATATAAACTAAAATAGGAGTGGACCCTAGAGGTACACACTTGTGAGATTCTCTAAATTACTGTTATAAGCTTAAATAGCACATACACACTGCCCACTATCACGATTATGAATTTGTATTTCAAGCCGACCTGGAAAGATTGCAATGTTTATATTGTAAAATCTTGTCATTATCGATACGTATTGTATAAAACAAATGGTGACATTGATGTGTTCATATCAAAAAGTTGTGTTGAAGCAGAATATGAATTTAAGAAAACATAGAACTTGTGTTTATTTTAATAGCACACTGCAGGGTCAACACTTCCAAATACTGGCTTTATACCCTGTTCATCTGAAAAATCTTGGGCTGCTTTCATTTATCGCGATCCAAACGGTTGAACCAGTTGGACCAGAGTTGTTCGTTATTAAATTAGGTCGGACCTAGTAATAAGGTGAGCCTTGACAAAGGATTTATACCACAAAATATCACATTAAAAAACAGACGAACAGGTTGTTCCACATAAACGATCAGGACCCTGGTTCTCATACTTCTAAACTACAATTTTCTATAATTGGATTACCTCCCTTTATCTGAAAACCTTATTATCCTCCCTTGTTAGCTTTACTCTCCTACTATACGACACATTACTTGGTTACCTTTGTCCTCGTTAATTACTATAAGGCTCTTTCAAGCCCATGGGTGTACAATAGTGAAATTCCACCCAAAGCTGTTTCAAATTTTGAATAAAACCCAAGGTTTTGCTGAGATTTTTGCACCAATTTGAAAAACCCAAGCTTTTTTCACCAATTTGAAAATCATGAGGCTTTTGCATCCATTTGAAAATCATGAGGGTTTTGCACTAATTTGAAAATCATGAGGGTTTTGCACCGATTTGAAAATCCTGAGGGTTTTGCACCAATATGAAAATCATGAGGCTTTTCCTCAAATTTTAAAATCCTTAGGCTTTTGCACAAGTTTTGAAAGTCTCGGGGGTTGAATTTCCATACCTACATCCCTGGGTATGAAAGAGCGTTGTCCTCTTATTCCAACCAAAATTGATTCAGAAACCAAAAATAAACATCACAAATTCTGCAATGTTTCCATGTTTGTGACGTTACCTCATTGTTATTGTCCCTCTGTGGCATCATGCATGTCAAATTGGGTGTAAGATACTCACACCCCTGGGTTACCCGGGACCCTGTCATAGTATCCCCCCTGGCCTCTGTAAGACAGAACTCACACCCCTGGGTTACCCGGGACCCTGTCATAGTATCCCCCCTGGCCTCTGTAAGACAGAACTCACACCCCTGGGTTACCCGGGACCCTGTCATAGTATCCCCCCTGGCCTCTGTAAGACAGAACTCACACCCCTGGGTTACCCGGGACCCTGTCATAGTATCCCCCCTGGCCTCTGTAAGACAGAACTCACACCCCTGGGTTACCCGGGACCCTGTCATAGTATCCCCCCTGGCCTCTGTAAGACAGAACTCACACCCCTGGGTTACCCGGGACCCTGTCATAGTATCCCCCCTGGCCTCTGTAAGACAGAACTCACACCCCTGGGTTACCCGGGACCCTGTCATAGTATCCCCCCTGGCCTCTGTAAGACAGAACTCACACCCCTGGGTTACCCGGGACCCTGTCATAGTATCCCCCCTGGCCTCTGTAAGACAGAACTCACACCCCTGGGTTACCCGGGACCCTGTCATAGTATCCCCCCTGGCCTCTGTAAGACAGAACTCACACCCCTGGGTTACCCGGGACCCTGTCATAGTATCCCCCCTGGCCTCTGTAAGACAGAACTCACACCCCTGGGTTACCCGGGACCCTGTCATAGTATCCCCCCTGGCCTCTGTAAGACAGAACTCACACCCCTGGGTTACCCGGGACCCTGTCATAGTATCCCCCCTGGCCTCTGTAAGACAGAACTCACACCCCTGGGTTACCCGGGACCCTGTCATAGTATCCCCCCTGGCCTCTGTAAGACAGAACTCACACCCCTGGGTTACCCGGGACCCTGTCATAGTATCCCCCCTGGCCTCTGTAAGACAGAACTCACACCCCTGGGTTACCCGGGACCCTGTCATAGTATCCCCCCTGGCCTCTGTAAGACAGAACTCACACCCCTGGGTTACCCGGGACCCTGTCATAGTATCCCCCCTGGCCTCTGTAAGACAGAACTCACACCCCTGGGTTACCCGGGACCCTGTCATAGTATCCCCCCTGGCCTCTGTAAGACAGAACTCACACCCCTGGGTTACCCGGGACCCTGTCATAGTATCCCCCCTGGCCTCTGTAAGACAGAACTCACACCCCTGGGTTACCCGGGACCCTGTCATAGTATCCCCCCTGGCCTCTGTAAGACAGAACTCACACCCCTGGGTTACCCGGGACCCTGTCATAGTATCCCCCCTGGCCTCTGTAAGACAGAACTCACACCCCTGGGTTACCCGGGACCCTGTCATAGTATCCCCCCTGGCCTCTGTAAGACAGAACTCACACCCCTGGGTTACCCGGGACCCTGTCATAGTATCCCCCCTGGCCTCTGTAAGACAGAACTCACACCCCTGGGTTACCCGGGACCCTGTCATAGTATCCCCCCTGGCCTCTGTAAGACAGAACTCACACCCCTGGGTTACCCGGGACCCTGTCATAGTATCCCCCCTGGCCTCTGTAAGACAGAACTCACACCCCTGGGTTACCCGGGACCCTGTCATAGTATCCCCCCTGGCCTCTGTAAGACAGAACTCACACCCCTGGGTTACCCGGGACCCTGTCATAGTATCCCCCCTGGCCTCTGTAAGACAGAACTCACACCCCTGGGTTACCCGGGACCCTGTCATAGTATCCCCCCTGGCCTCTGTAAGACAGAACTCACACCCCTGGGTTACCCGGGACCCTGTCATAGTATCCCCCCTGGCCTCTGTAAGACAGAACTCACACCCCTGGGTTACCCGGGACCCTGTCATAGTATCCCCCCTGGCCTCTGTAAGACAGAACTCACACCCCTGGGTTACCCGGGACCCTGTCATAGTATCCCCCCTGGCCTCTGTAAGACAGAACTCCCACCCCTGGGTTACCTGGGACCCTGTCATAGTATCCCCCCTGGCCTCTGTAGGTCACTTTGATGAGAAAATATCTGGATTGGGACCAGAACAAAGGGAAGTGTCATTTTCAGGGGGATTGACTTGCTGAAGGTGATGCAAATGTTATGGAGGAACAATAATAAATTGAGTCAACAGACACATTTTTCACCTTAATACTATAGTTCTACTGCAACTTAAACACTTATCAAATACGTGTATCATCACTTGATACCAAAAACAGCACACTTCTCACTTAAATCATATTCCACAGTGAACTACGTAAATAACATTCAGCTGCATATAGATTACTTAAAGCATTCAAATGTTAACAACTCACTCAATTACATTAAAATGAAAAAAGCTCACTTGAATTGCATTCAACTCCACTTAGCTCATTTGTGTTGCATTCAACTGCACACAGCTCACTTGAAGGACATTCAACTGTACACAGCTCACTTGAAGGACATTCAAATGTACACAGCTCACTTGAATTGCATTTCAACTGCATTGATTTCACTTGATCAGCATTCATCTGTATCAGAGTTAATTTAAGAACAAAATACATTCAGCCACCTACAGCTTTATGTTTCAGTGACTTGGATACTATTCACAATACAACCCATTTCACATGATTCACATCATGCGACTTCAAAATGGAAGCAGCTGATGGTGAATTAAACAACACAATCTAACACACAACAACCAGTATGTGATCTACATTTAGTCTACATAGGGATATAGTCTGAAGTAGTGGATGTGAACTATACTTATGGATGGTCTTTGTCAGTGGGTGTGGCCTGGCAGTGGGTGTGGTCTATATCAGTGGGCATGGCATATATCAGTGGGTGTGGTCTATGGTAATGGATGTGGTCTATGTCAGTGGATTTGTTCTTTGTCAGTGGGTGTGGCCTGTCAGTGGGTGTGGTCTATATCAGTGGGTGTGGCATATGTCAGTGGATGTGGTCTATGGTAGTGGATGTGGTCTATGTCAGCGGGTGTGTTCTTTGTCAGTGGGTGTGGCTTGTCAGTGGCTGTGGTCTATATCAGTGGGCGTGGCATATGTCAGTGGGTGTGGTCTATGGTAGTGGATGTGGTCTATGTCAGTGGGTGTGTTCTTTGTCAGTGTGAGTGGTCGTTGTCAGTGGGTGTGGTTTATAACAGTTGGTGTGGTTTATAGCAGTGGGTGTGGTCTATCACTTCTGTGGGAGGTACTTGTCCTCTGCCTGCACCAGCTCATCATCCTGTTGAAGTCGGAAAACTTCCTTCACAGTCACAATCTGTGAACAACAATAGAAAATGTGTCAAAATTAGCTTGTGATTCAAGTTGTCATCCGAAATATCAGCAAAATTGTGTTATAACTTGATAAGAAAATGAAGAAAAAATGGATAAGGGTAGCATTATTACATCTTTTCCCATGCATGGCCTTATAGAAAATACTCCTCCACTCATACTGAAAATTATAGTTTCTACAGCTTATAAGAAATTTTAGAGGAAAATTTATTTTTTTGACGAATTTCATTTGGAGAAAAATCTGCTGTAACAATTTAGAAAGAACAAATGCCGACTTTCCACCTTGTGAAGTGTGATGTCAAAATCTCACCTTTTTTTCCACGTTTACAAGTGACTGATCTTTATATATCTGTGCTGTTGTCTGTTGCATGGCCGACACGGCCGACCGCAGGTTATGGTTGGCCCAGATCACCATGGAAACGCCCATATCTCTGAACGTTTCAGTCGGGGTGGTGTAGTACTTTGTAGGTACTATCACGACTGGTCCCTGAAATGAAAGTTAAATTGTGGAAAAAACTTTCAGAAAACAGTCGCAACAAACTACATCCGAAACCTAACTAATTACATAATTTCACCCTATTATGTGTAATAAGGAGATTTTATCACACACATATTTCAGGTCCATTAAACACATTTCTTTACCGAAAATAGGCTGNCCCCCCCCCCCCCCCCCCCCCCCCTATATTATTGTCGACAGATAATTTGCCTCATTTGCCAAAAAAATATTAAATGGTTTCCTGATGATAATATTTTCGAAATTTTCAAATAAATCATGAATTACAGTATATCAACAATAATGACTTTTCCTAGTTTGGACATTGAGTCCATTTACCAAAATACCCTAATTAAGCAATATGTACAAAGTACACACTAATAATTCGGATCCTTGCATAAATCCTCCAGACGCAACAAATCTGTCAGTTATTGATGAAAAAAACATGATCATTTGGGTTCTACATTCTCATTACCGGGTAATTAAAGAAGATTTTTTATTTTTTTTGAAAGTTGTGTTTTAGCTCTGACAATAAAGGTCTTGGTTTGTTTGTGTTTTACGTCCTATTAACATGTCTAGCTCTGGTAGTTTAAGGATGTGCCAGGTTTTGGTGGTGGAGGAAAGCCGGAGTCCCCGGAGAAAAACCACCAACCTGGCGACTGCCCCACGTATGAATATATACAGAGGCATTCAGTGTTCAAATTTAATGGTAGACTGATAATAGACAATCATTATAAAAATTAATGTTCATCTACATGAATAATGTTCATACACCATATTGTGTTGAAAGTTTTTCCTACAATGTTTAAGAATCAATGATAAATATATACTTTAGCAGTTTGGGAAAAAGTATTCTGTTAAATATTTACTTCGTTTATCATTACACATTTTCTCTTCATTTTTCGTTTCATGTTATCAAACTCCAAATGTATTTAAGTAAAATTTTCTTGGTGTCTTAAGATCGAAGTCTATAAAAAATCTATATTTCATAGACCAATATTTTCTGTGGTGTATAAATTCTAAATTCTGAGACTGGGTATTTTAAACCCTTTCACCGCTGTAGACCATAATGGACTCATCCATATCAATGCATGGTAGAGTCCACTAAAGTTACACAAGGGTTAAAGGGTTAATGCCCGCCGAGGAATAAAAACGAACCTGATTATTCCAAGCTTTCATAAAAGCTTCAATGTCAGATGGATCTGACTTTTTACTGTGCATCAAAATGGCGTCAGCTCCTGCAAATAAAACACAGACTTTTGAAAACGATCACCAATCTTGGAATTTAGTAAAACTGTAAATATTTCAAACGCATATACAGGAGGCACAGTAGTCTAGTGGTAGGACGCCAGGCTCGTGACCGAAGGGTTGCGGGTTCAAGTCACGGCACAGCACTGTTTTGTATCTTTGAGCAAGATCCTTTACTCCGCTTGTTCCAGTCTACTCAGCTGTAAATGAGTATGTGGTTGGGCATGTATATATAGTACTAGAATTGTTGAACGCTAGCTGTGAGCGCCGAAATGGCAGCACCAGCTGTATCCCCCGATGGAGTTGAGAAAGATATCTGCTGGTTGCTAAGGCCCAAGAACCACGAATAATAATTTGTGAACCACTTTGAGACGACCTACGAACTAGGTTGTGATAAAGTGGTATATAAAGGAAAAGTGAATAGTCTCACAGACATGACCCAATGACTACTGTGTCATGCTTGGCCAGACACTGTATCTCTTTGTCTATGAGCAGTTTGTGCCTAGTAAAAGGACCATTATCAAAGTTAACATTCTCATGATATGTAAATAATTTTCAGATCTGCAAATATTTTTCATTTATTTAGAAATCTTTAATCAGAATCTTTTCTCTGGGAACCGAAAAGGGGTGAATGAGGTCCAATTATACATACACGTACCCCTATTAACTAATTTTTACTTCCATATTTTAACGGCAATACAGCAGTCAGTAACCCTTTTACTGTAGAAACTTACACATCTTGTAAACATTCTTATTTTAATACAATCAATTTTTTAATTACATTAACAAATTTTAAAAATCAAGGCAAAGTATTATTGCAAGGCAATCCATAGTCCCCTACCGGTAATGATTTCTGTATTTAACAAACAGTACCCTAATGTCAGGATGTACCCAATGTTAGGAAAGTATCCTAATACATAATACAACATTAAAGCCCCAAACAAACTTTTCAAAAGTAAAGGTCAAAGGTCAAGTCATAGGTCACAGTGACCTAATTCTTGCACTCTGCACTCCGCCATCCCAAGATGTCCTTAAGCTTGTACACCAAATCTGGTTACTCCAGGTCAAAGAGTACAGAAGACATGCCCTGGACAAACATTTTTAAAAAGTAAAGGTCAAAGGTCAAGTCATAGGTCACAGAGTACCCCTAAAATTAATCCATTTTTAGTATTCACCCATCAGTCAACAGTTTTTGTCTTGTTAGATTCAGATTACGAGTTTTGACTACTTTTACACATATTTTTGCGAGTGTCTTATATATAATACAAGACTCACCTGCATTTCGGTAAGCTTCAGCCCTTTTCAGGGCCTCCTCGAGTCCCCAACCAGCGATAAACGCTTCCACTCGGGCCACAATACAAAAGTCAGGGTCTGTCTGTGTGTCCTTGCAAGCCTACGAATAAGATATATACATGTATACAGAATCAAAAACATGTCTACATGCGAAAAAAGATTAACATTTAATGCCCAGGGGTGTAGGATAGGGAAGTTCCACCAGAGGGGTTTTCAAATTTGTTAAAACCAGAGGTTTTGCCGAGAGTTTTGCAAAATTTGAAAATTCTGAGGTATACATGATGATGATGATGATGATGATGATATGATGATGATGATGATATGATGATGACGATGATGATTTGTCCTGAGAGATAATTTCAAGGCAAAAGAAGTAGATTATTACGGTGTTCAGTCATATATAATAGTTCTCTCAAACTTAACAGAAGAATGTTTACTTCAGGCAATATTTAGAGACTGTGCATATCTACTCAAAAAACAGTGCAGATCTATTTCTGTGCTGATGCAGTGTAACATAAATAAAGACTCTATGAATGTCATTGATGAGACCGAGGTAATTTTCCCTCGCGGCGCCGCGGTGGTGGTGATGATGAGGATGAGGAGGATGATGATGATATGATGATGATGATGCTTTCAGTTTAGATAAATTTGTAATTTTGTTCACTTCATATATCCTTTATACACCAATAGCCTCAGAAATATATTGTTTATAACAAATGTTACAAGGAAACATGTTACTTCTCAGAGAAGATTGCTAAACACAATATAAAATGTGACTCGGAAAACAAAAATAATCGAATTCTGAATGAGAAATTGGAATTAATGTCAAGTCCTTTGTAAAAATAACAATTAAAGATCTAACCTTGATCTTCAAACAGAACTCTTCAATGTCAGCTAACGGCTGTGCTCTGCCATCGTGGAGTGAGTTTGTCTTAGGGAACAGCTTGTCTTCGATACAGGCTCCTTGGGAGGTAAAGACAACAGCTTTGATTTTATGTTACTGGTACAATAAAAAGTTCATAAAAACATAACATTTCAGAAAAACATTTTTTTCTATATACCTCTTCAGTGAAACCTCACTTCACCGACTTTAAGAGGGGCAGGATTATTGGTTGGATGGGACGGCCAGTAAAACTCGAGAGGGGCATGATTATTGGCCGGGTGGGACGGCCAGTAAATCCACTGTTAAAGACAGAAAAAAGAACTTCCTTTAATTTGTGCAACAAAATGTACAGGCATTTTCCTGCTCTATTTGCTAATGTAACAGGAGAGGAAAAATGCAACGGGGTTTGAACCTCAGGGACCCTGCGAACTCTAGATGGACACTCTACCAATTGAGCTATTGGGTCGCCGACAATAGACCTAGTCCAGTTCCGCTACATTCCTCCCTCCTTTTTCTCACTCCCACTCACTCTCACTATATTTCAACCAGTGAATTTGCTAATCAAAACTATTCCTAATTTCTAAGATCTGAGGATTTCATCTGAATTAAAGCTCAAAAGATGCAATTGTTCTATATAACTATATAAACTTTATAAAGGTATGTAAACCATTCCAACAACCTAGGTGGAGTATACATTGGTCTGGGGTGGATGTCGCGGTATCTGTGATGTACCATTCAAGTGAGGTGGCACTATAAATGATACCTTTGGAAGTACGGCCCCACTACAAACAGAACACATTACATCTCCAGCACACTCGCAGGCATACACACATAGGGAGATATAAGTAAGGTGGAATAGGACTAGCATATGTAGTTAGCGCCCGATAAGGCAGATCCTGAAAATTCCTCAAAAATTGTACTGATTAATGTTTATATATGCTAATTGTATGAATTGTATATCTATGTACTGTAAAGCGCTTTGGAGTGGTTTATTTTAGCTAGATAGGGCCCTTCATCAAATGTTGTATATTATTATTATTAATAAAATTAAAAAAATCAATTTCCTACCAACCCAAATTTTTCTAGAGGCTTAACTAAGAATCAATTTTTTGGCCAACAAAAATTACTTGTACATCTGTAAAAAAATCAAGGAAGAAAAGTGGATTGATTGTTTTTTGTTTTGTGGGGTTTTTTTCAACATAAATTTTGCAACAGCCTGTTCCTACAGGGATTGGGAAAATGTAGCAATAGTTTTTACTGAAATTTGGTAGATATTCTTAATTTTTTCATCATTTTGGGAAAATAAAGCACTTTTTTGTTAGGTAGCATGTTTTCTGCTCTTAAAGAAGGCAAAATAACACGGACTGTTAAGGATACTTTTACCTAAATTGGGAATAATTATTTTGACTTAATGGTTGGTTGTGAAAAATCGATTTAGAACTTTCAACAAAAGGTTAGGCACAAAACTTCAGGTAAGACAGCTATGGTTATTGAACACTTAAGTACAAGGTATTACTAGTGTTCCCGAAGGGGGAAAAGGGCATGGAGAAGTGGCAGGCAAAAGGGCACATTAGGCCAAAAAGGGCATTTTAATTAGCCGCTAATTAAAGTGCTTTTTTAACCTTGCATTTGATCAAAAAGGGCGCTAAATTAGCTGTTAATTGAGGTGCCCTTTTTGGCCTCACATTAGACCATACATGGTGTACTGACCAGGGCAGTGGTTGGGAGGGAACGGGGAGGCATACATGGTGTACTGACCAGGGCAGTGGGTGGGAGGGAACAGGGAGGCATACATGGTGTACTGACCAGGGCAGTGGTTGGGAGGGAACGGGGAGGCATACATGGTGTACTGAGCAGGGCAGTGTGTGGGAGCGAATGGGGAGGCATACATGGTGTACTGATCAGGGCAGTGGTTGGGAGGGAACCAGTAGGCATACATGGTGTACTGACCAGGGCAGTGGTTGGGAGGGAACAGGGAGGATACATGGTATACTGACCAGGGAAGTGGTTTGGAGGGAACGGGGAGGCATACATGGTGTACTGACCAGGGCAGTGGTTGGGAGGGAACCAGTAGGCATACGTGGTGTACTGACCAGGGCAGTGGTTGGGAGGGAACCAGTAGGCATACATGGTGTACTGACCAGGTCAGGGTTGGGAGGGAACGGGGAGGCATACATGGTGTGCTGACCAGGGAAGTGGTTTGGAGGGAACGGGGAGGCATACATGATGTCAATAAACAATCCTAAGAAAAAAGGCATGGCGCCAGAGTAAAAGGGCATGGCGCCAGAGAAAAAGACAGGCCCCAGAGAAAAAGGGCATCGTGCCAGAGAACATGGCGCCAGAGTAAAAGGGCATGGCGCGGCGCCTTGCTAGACGGGCTTGTGGGAAACACTAATTTCTTTTTACAATAGAGAGACATTCAAATCTATTAGAATTCTATAAACATTTGGCGAAATATACACAATAACACAACTCATGATTGTATCTATATATAGCTACAGTATGTCTTATCCATTTACCAGCGATACCCCGGTCTTCTAATTTACGGACAAGTCTCCTTGCGTTGTTGAAGTTCCCATATCCAGTGTCGGCGTCCAGCAGGATTGGTATGTTTGTGGCGTCACTCATGAACTCTGTGACCTCCACTACCTGCGTCCATGATGCCTCGTTACTGTCACGCACACCGAGCTGCGCAGACACCGAGAGGCCACTTCCCCAGATACCTTTAAATCCTGGAGAAACACAGATAGATATGATAGTTCTAGATCTAATTATTTGGCGGTTTAGGCATAGCTAGTATACAGGAATAATATTGAAATAGAATTAATGTTATCCAAATAAAGCTTGTGAGATGTGATAACATCAAAAGTTGTATGTCCATCAACTAGTGTACTGATGTAAGCCGGCCCATTACCAAGTTGTCAGCCTACTCCTTTTAATGTATACATAGCCCTTATCAAGTCTTCCCTTCTCGGTGACTATGCCCCTTACCCTGACATTGACTCCTTCTGGTGTAAGACACTCCCTTCCTGATGTAAGCCCCTCCTCTCCAGATATTAACCCCTCCCCTCATTATGTAAGCCACTCCCTCTTGATGAAAGCCACTCCCCTAGATATGAAAGCCCTTCCCCTCCTGGTGTAAGCTCCTCCCTTCTAGATAAAAGCCCCTCCCCTCCAGATGACACCCCTTCCCCTCTAGATGAGAAAGTCCCTCCCCACCTGATGTAAGGACCTCCCCTCTAGATGTAAGCCCCTCTCCCTCAGGTAAACTCCTCCCCTCCTAATGAAAGCTTTATACTTACTGTAAACAAACACAACATACCTGCTTCCTGAACAATCCTGGCACTGAGACCATTATGTGCCTCCATAATAAACTCAAGTTCTTTTGAGTTCAGCATTTCTTTCAGCTGGGTTGTCTTCTGCATGAAAAGAATAGTAATTAAAGGTGGTTCAATAACATGACTTATTTGTTTTCAATGCACAACAAAGCTTTTTACTTCTCTCTTGTACCATATGACCCTGCTATTGAAGTCCATGGTTTATTGGTTTATTAAAGTTATTATTTAATGTCTGGTATAAATTTGGTATACATTATAATAATTATAATAATTACGTTTATTCAGGTAAAAGGCATTGCAATAACACAAGTGGTACAAGCATACAAATAAACATAAGACATGTTGTATACAATTTTAAATATGTAAAAAACTTATATAGGTCATAATTTTTTCAATGCCTCCGCTAGGAGTTGCATGAACCCGGGAACACTAGTCATTTATGTTCTACCGATTGAGCTAAAGAGAAAGTCTCCCTAGCCGAGTCGATAGGAAGCGGCTATTATTTTACAAGGGTAGGTGACAATTTAAGATCAGTAATTACCGGTACTTAGTAGTCACAGTATTAAATTAAACATTTCGGTACCATCCTAAACGTAAAATTAGAAAATCAGTGTATTTTATATGAACTTTTTATTTACCCTTTTTGATAAACTAGAAGACCATCTTTGTGAGTGCATGGCTGACAGCTTAGAACCTGTGGAAAGAAAAATGTGCAGGAAAGTTGAATGTTCCCAAGATTGCCGTTCGGAACCTTTCGTTTCTTTCTTATTTAGTACCCCTCAGATTTTATGCTACATATATATATATTACTAGCAGACCGTTGTGAATGTATTATGTGACATGTATTCATATTTACAACATGAAAGGAGGTCAACATTTCTATTTCAACATACATGAATAAACTGTTATATAAATATCCAAGTGAATGCATAAACGACGAAAGCTGACAAGCAATTACTGTACAAATCGGATGAGTATCGTTGGTTGATATATATATATACCTACCATGACTCAGTGCTAATTTCCCGATAGTTCTTCCGGTAGTCTGTAGTGCCATTTTCCTGTTCAGACAAAATATGTAGTCAGTGTGTCTTCACTTCTTGGTCCTTGCTCCTTGGAAACTCAGTTCGTCCCTAGCTAGTTTATGTCTAAATAGGCACACCCAACAAACTACCGGCGACACGACACAGGCTTTATGGTAAATGGTCTGTCAGCCGAAAACAAGCCGCAGTTTCGTATCCTTGTTTCACTTTCGATAACCATGTTCAAATTGGGCCGCTTTCGTTTATAGCGATCCAAACGGTTGGACCAGAGTTGTTCGTTTATGAAATAAGGTCGGATCTAGTTATCAGGTGCTCATTTCAGGTGACAAAACTTTGCAAGGCCTGCAACAGTCAAACCGGTTCCTGCGCAGAAGGCGAGACCACGTAGGTACCTGTGCATTTGGCTATATTTGTACCTAAACTAAGGTGTTCAGAGTAATTTAACATGTTTTAGGGGTTTAGACCGGCTTTCGGTAAAGATGACAGCCCCAATGATCATGGAAAAGGATTGGGTTTTGAACACTTACTTGTTGTATATATTTCCGGGTGGTAGGTAAATCTTGTACCCTGTTCCCGGACTAAAACCCCGTACCGGGAATATAAAGATATTTTAATATCTCATTAACGCGATGATTTATAATTTTTATAAAAATATAGAATAATTTCAAACATTATTTTCTAAATGTGACAATTACAAAAATGTTTATTTATTATCTAATAATTTAGAAATCGACGATAATGTGTTTTTCAAGGGGGTAAAACTTGCACGCCGCAATCAACCGTGAAAATCACGGTTTTTCACATATAAGTAGAAATTTAGGGAAAAATAACATGTTATTTTCAGATATATAGAAGAAAATACCTTACTGTTTATAATTATATAGTTTCGTTGAAATAAACAACATATTTCACATGAAAATCTGACTTTGTTGTGATCGCGGGTGTTTTGTTTACTCCCGTACCCGTACTAAGGGGACATAACTCTGTCAAGCTGTCGTTATCAAGTAGAACTCTTCGCCATTCTATTAGAATGTTACCAGGCTCTGCGACGCGGACGCAGTTCAACATAAGAGCCCATATTTTTTGAAACTATATATATATATAAGATAAATAATAGTTCACAAAATAAAAATTCATGATCATCATTATGATTGGTTATCATTAGAAAAAATGGGTATTTTTATAATAACTTATATTTGAAGAAATGGTTTTATGATTGAAATAATTGTGTTCTTTTTAATACAAATTACAAAATACAAAAAAAGGA
>NW_018408358.1:107837-109294 GCF_002113885.1 Mizuhopecten yessoensis | reverse complement strand
GTAAAGATTCCATTGGAAATACATTCTACAAGATGTTGTCTCATGCAAGTGGTGTCAAACTCTAACTCTTCACTCCCGTTAAACCCATTGAAACAAAATTCTACCAAGTTAGCAATAGCAAAAACCCCACAGTCAACCCCGTTTTTCTGTTGTTGCACATTTGGTAATACTGTTTTTTAAAACTTTTATATTTTCCCCATATGATGATGGTGGTGGAGGTTTTTACATATTATGCATATTTAGCGAGTCTTGACGAACTTATGTCCCCTTAGTACGGGTACGGGAGGAAACAAAACACCCGCGATCACAACAAAGTCATAATTTCATGTGAAATATGTTGTTTATTTCAACGAAACTTACAAAATTATCAACAGTAAGGTATTTTCTTCTATATATCTGAAAATAACATGTTATTTTTCCCTAAATTTCTAGTTATATGTGAAAAACCGTGATTTTCATGGTTGACTGCGGCGTACAAGTTTAACCCCCTTGAAAAACACATTATCGTCGATTTCTAAATTATCAGATAATAATAAATAAACATTTTTGTAATTGTCACATTTAGAAAATAATGTTTGAAATTATTGTATTTTTTTTATAAAAATCATAAACCATCGCGTTAATGAGATATTAAAATATCTTGTTATTCCCGGTACGGGATTCAGTCCGGGTCCGTGAACGGGGTACAAGATTTACCTACCACCATATTTCCATATTTACGGTTCGTGTAACGGAATGCGTACGTGTACCTGGGGTAATTCGCGATCTAAACCAATAAAACATGTAAAATTACTCTGAGGTCCAAATATAGCTGTAACAAATTATCAGGTCTCTGTGGTCTCGCCTTCCCCATGCCTGTTCGTTTATTCGCAACAACCGGTTTGACTGTTGCAAGCACAAGGGTTTGAGGGTTTGTTTTACCGAAAATCGATCTAAACTCCCCAAACGTGTAAAATTACTTTAAACACCGTAGTTTAGGTCCAAATATAGCTGTAACAAATTATCAGGTCCCTGTGCTTGCAAGGTTTTGCAAAGGCTCGCCTGAAAACAGTACCTGATAACTAGATCCGACCTTATTTCATAAACGAACAACTCTGGTCGAACCGGTTCAACCGTTTGCTGTCTCCTGTATATTTAGCTGCGGACTGTGAGCTATGCGATCGTCTCAGGTGTTGTTCTGACTATGTAGGGAAAGTTGTCATATGATGTACACAATGTTAAGAAAAATATTAACAGAATTTTTATGTTGGATAATGTGTTGTGGAATCGTCCTGCCGTTCACGTTACAGTATCCATACATTGTTCAAGAATTATTTAAGAATTCAAAGAGCTTACTCTTTACTGAAAGATAACTGTTCATATTTCCTTAAGTCGGCATTTATGAAAACGGAAAAATATTAATGAATAAACAAGTTGCTGTCCTCTAAAAATGGACTAATAGAATCTTTCACCCCCTT
>NW_018408358.1:90760-106442 GCF_002113885.1 Mizuhopecten yessoensis | reverse complement strand
GGGTTGAGATTTCTCTATCTTACACAACCAGTAGCGATTGATTATTTTTCTCCCATATCTAACAGTATTTTAATGTGAAATAAAGGTAAACATGGACCCAAAACACATACAGGCAATTTGTTGATGGACTATTGACGTGACGTCATTGTATTGTTGAAGTGACGTCATGCCATTGTTATGAATAGGGGAATCCCCCCGGCTTAACCCTAGGGCGGAGACAGATAAATCTAGCACAGGCAAAACGGGAGATAAATCTGTCAGGTGTGGGAGAAAAGGAAATCTCACACCGGTAAAAATGCGGATACACCTGTCCAGGATAAGAGAAAGCAATATCTGGACTGGGGAAATTGTTTAATGCTGAAGTTGAGCAGCGAGTGTTTTGTTCAAGAAAGTATCAGGTATTAAGACAGCGGTATACAAGGAGTACATCGGTATAGTAATACGTTTTATTGTGATACAACATGATTATAGAGTACAACAATGGAAACAGGAAATGTTGATGGCTTTGGTAAATTGTATAGGAAAAAACGATATATCAGTTTTAAAATGGGTATTTGTTTTTGGATTTTTACATAATTAATTTTATTTAATAGCATGAACATTTTTTATTTTTTCATACCTGCTATCAAGGAAAACAACTTTGTATCACAAGAAAGCATGTTTATTGAGAAAAAAATACATGTGTAATCCTTCAACTGCGAGGTATTTTTTTTCATTTTAACAAATCTAACTACATGGCTACAAAATAAGATCAATATAGAAATGATTATGAAGTTGTAGGAAGTCTCAAAGGTATAATATGGAAACTCCTGCTGACTTCTTTTGGTAAGACAGACTTGTACTCATACATTTTGTCACCATTTGCTTTCCATAGAAACAACTAATGCATTATTTCCAGCGCAAGCAAATGAGTAAGCCGAGTAAATAAAGAATAAGTGAATTCCTTCAATTGTCAGGCAATTGTTTCATTTTAACAAATCTGACTATATCATAAGATAAACATAAAAAACATGAATATACTTTCAGAAAACGCTGTACGCAGCTCAAATTTATAACATAAAAAATACTACATTCTATTTTGAAGATATGACCAAAAAGCAGACATTAATTTGGATATAATATCCTCACTATGAAATATATTTCACAATTGTAATACCTGCTTATCAAACAATGCAAATCAAATACTTCAAATGTAAGGTATTTCTTTCATTTCACAAATCAAACCCAATGACTACAAATAAGATCATAATAAATATGATTATGATTTTATAGTAATTAAGAATATACTTTCAGACTGCAGCTCAGATTTATAACATACAAACAACAACATCCTCTGTTTTTATCCTTCTAATTTACTCTCTTGCACACAACATCCTTAAGGGTACTGTTGTGGATGTAACATTTAAATGAGCTGCCAACTATGTTCAACAGATGAGTGAAGATTTCTTGCTTGTCGTACGAGACAATTTCGTGAAAACCATTTGCAGCCAGAATCTTCTGCAGGTCCGGTCTAAATATTTCAAGTGTGCGGATTCATTGCTGAGGAATATCCGTTAGCAGAACAGAGCGAAGGTAATGTCCACAGGCATGACCTCTGTACTGGACATTTCATAACAAAATCTCTCCTTCTTTCACAGTTATAAGTTGTTTTTGTTATTGCAAGCTGAAAGTGGACAACCGTTACAAAGCTGCACACCAAGGCTACATCGCATCGGGCGATGGATACACCAGGTGCTGTGATGAGCTTGTATTGGACATCCCCAACAAAACCAAATGTGTCGACGATGTTCTATTATGGTTGGATACTGTTGAAGAACGCTTCTTTCAGGTTTTTTGGGATATCGGCATAACTACATGTATTGTGCGATTATGCTGAGTTCATTTGCTGGGTAATCATAACACACTTTATTTCGTTCTCTTCACTTGAATGAGCAAGATATTTATTGTAAAGGTGTGTGTGTGGGGGGGGGGGGGGGTGATATAGGAGGAGGCGTCCCGTGCCTGCGTATGTTGTGTATTCATGTACCCCACGCGGAGCCCGGGCTCCAATACGTTAACAGGTGAGCACGCTATTAAATCAGTCGGCGCTGCAGAGACAGGCGGCAGGGATAAGGAAGGGCGCAGTGCAGGATCGCTGTCCTCCGCCTGTGCTAGCTGCGGCAATTAACAGGTGACCATGCTTATCAGCTTCACTCAGTATTGTAGAGGCAAATCCATGGGGAAATGAGGCTCACCACAGGTGTATCAGCATCCATGGCAATATTAATAGCTTCTCAGTGAGGCCCGAAACAATAATTTCCAATTGAAAAATACACGGAATAGGTATAAAACCAATTGAATATGAATTTTTGAACTACTGATATATTAGGTATTATAAATATTATACTGCAAATATAACCATATTCGCGATATCTATGATAGTGATGGGGTTTCCCAGACTAAAAAAATATACTTTCAACACTTTCTCATCCGAGGACCAACTTTTTAATAAACTTTTTGATTCCGGGATATATTATGCAAAAGCAAATCATATAACGAAAAAGGGGTCCTCATTTGGAAAAATGCTCTAAATATTTAATTAAAGTACTGAAATTACTGAAAGCCAGGGCAAACATCAGAGCAAAATGGATAAGGAACAAAATAGAAAATGTGCTCATTAACAATTTACTAAAGAAAAACTGGAATTGTTATTGACTGGAGAGGATAAGTTGTTCAGCGAGTTCATGTGTCTAGACCAAACAATGTTCGACTTATCACAGAAACCACAGTATCTGGACTGGGCAGGTTAAATTGTTAGAGGATTAAGTTGTCTGGACCATACAATGTTCGACTATACACAAAAACCACAGTATCTGGGCAGGAGAGGTTCAGTTTTTCAGAGGATAAAGGTGTCTGGACCATACATTGTTCCACTATACACAAAAACCACAGTATCTACACAGGAAAGGTATAGATTTTCAGAGGACTAAGGTGTCTGGACCAAACAATGTTTCACTATAGACAAAAACCACAGTATCTGGACAGGAGAGGTTCAGCTTTTCAGAGGATAAAGGTGCCTGGACCAAAGTGTCCAGACTGACAATGTCCAACTATATAGAGAAGTAAAGTGTCCAGATTGACAATGTCCAAATGTATAGTGAAGCAAAGTGTCCAGACTGACAATGTCCAACTGTATAGAGAAGTTAAGTGTCCAGACTGACAATGTCCAAATGTATAGAGAAGTAAAGTGTCCAGACTGACAATGTCCAAATGTATAGTGAAGCAAAGTGTCCAGACTGACACTATCAAACTGTATAGAGAAGCAAAGTGTCTACACTTACAATGTCCAACTGTATAAAGAAGTAAAGTGTCCAGACTGACAATGTCCAACTGTATAGAGAAGTAAAGTGTACATACTTACAATCTCGAACTGTATAGAGAAGTAAAGTGTCTACACTTACAATGTCCAACTGTATAGAGAAGTAAAGTGTCTACACTTAAAATGTCCAACTGTATAGAGAAGCAAGTGTCTACACTTACAATGTCCAAATGTATAGTGAATCAAAGTGTCCAGACTGACACTGTCCAAATGTATAGTGAAGAAAAGTGTCCAGACTGACAATGTCCAAATGTATAGTGAAGCAAAGTGTCCAGACTGACAATGACCAACTGACAATGACCAACTGTATAGAGAAGCGAAGTGTCCAGACTGACAATGACCAACTGACAATGACCAACTGTATAGAGAGGCAAAGTGTCCAGACTGACAATGACCCACTGTATAGAGAAGCAAAGTGTCCAGAGTGACAATGACCAACTGTATAGAGAAGCTAGGGCTTTTGGTTTGTTTGTGTTTAACGTGCTTTTAACAGCCATGGTCATTTAATGACGCACTAGGTTTTGGTGGTGGAGGAAAGCCCGCAGTTTCCGGAGAAAAACCGCCGACCTACGACCAGTACCTGGCGACTGTCCCACGTAGGCCTCGAACCCGCGACCCAACGGTGGAGGGCTAGTGGTAGCATAATGTCAGACGCTTTAACCACTTGGCCACTGTGGCTCTCAGAGCAAAAAATGGTTTATTATTTTGTATAGAGAAGCAAAGTGTCCAGACTTACACTGTCCAACTGTATAGAGAGAGAAGCAAAGTGTCCAGACTGACAATGCCCAACTGTATAGAGAAGCAAAGTGTCAAGACTGACAATGACCAACTGTATAGCGAAGCAAAGTGTCCAGACTGACAATGACCAACTGACAATGACCAACTGTATAGAGAAGCGAAGTGTCCAGACTTACAATGTCCAACTGTGTAGAGAAGCAAAGTGTCTACACTTACAATGTCCAAATGTATAGTGAATCAAAGTGTCCAGACTGACACTGTCCAACTGTATAGAGAAGGAAAGTGTCTACACTTACAATGTCCAACTATATAGAGAAGCAAAGTGTCTACACTTACGATGTCCAACTGTATAGAGAAGTAAAGTGTCTACACTTACAATGTCAAACTGTATAGGGAAGCAAAGTGTCTACACTTACAATCTCCAACTGTATAGAGAAGCAAAGTGTCAAGACTGACAATGACCAACTGTATAGTGAAGCAAAGTGTCGTGTCCAGACTGACAATGTCCAACTGTATAGAGAAGCGAAGTGTCCAGACTGACAATGACCAACTGACAATGACCAACTGTATAGAGAAGCGAAGTGTCCAGACTGACAATGACCAACTGTATAGAGAGGCAAAGTGTCCAGACTGACAATGACCAACTTGTCCAACTATATAGAGAAGTAAAGTGTCTACACTTAAAATGTCCAACTGTATAGAGAAGCAAAGCGTCCAGACTGACAATGACCAACTGTATAGAGAGGCAAAGTGTCCAGACTGACAATGACAAACTGTATAGAGAAGCAAAGTGTCCAGAGTGACAATGACCAACTGTATAGAGAAGTAAAGTGTACATATTTACAATGTCCAACTGTATAGAGAAAGAAGTAAAGTGTCACACTTACAATGTCAAACTGTATAGAGAAGTTAAGTGTCCAGACTGACAATGTCCAAATGTATAGAGAAGTAAAGTGTCCAGACTGACAATGTCCAAATGTATAGTGAAGCAAAGTGTCCAGACTGACAATGCCCAACTGTATAGAGAAGCAAAGTGTCAAGACTGACAATGACCAACTGTATAGTGAAGCAAAGTGTCGTGTCCAGACTGACAATGTCCAACTGCATAGAGAAGTAAAGTGTACATACTTACAATGTCCAACTGTGTAGTGAAGCAAAGTGTCTACACTTACAATGACCAACTGTATAAAGAAGTAAAGTGTCCAGACCGACAATGTCCAACTGTATAGAGAAGTTAAGTGTCCAGACTGACAATGTCCAACTGCATAGAGAAGTAAAGTGTACATACTTACAATGTCCAACTGTATAGAGAAGGAAAGTGTCTACACTTACAATGTCCAACTAAATAGAGAAGTAAAGTGTCTACACTTAAAATGTCCAACTGTATAGAGAAGCAAGTGTCTACACTTACAATGTCCAAATGTATAGTGAATCAAAGTGTCCAGACTGACACTGTCCAACTGTATAGAGAAGGAAAGTGTCTACACTTACAATGTCCAACTGCATAGAGAAGTAAAGTGTACATACTTACAATGTCCAACTGTGTAGAGAAGTAAAGTGTACATATTTACAATGTCCAACTGTATAGAGAAGGAAAGTGTCTACACTTACAATGTCCAACTAAATAGAGAAGTAAAGTGTCTACACTTACAATGTCAAACTGTATAGAGAAGTAAAGTGTCCATACTTACAATGTCCAACTGTGTATTGAAGCAAAGTGTCTACACTTACTATGTCCAACTGTATAGAGAAGCAAAGGGTCCAGACTGACAATGACCAACTGTATAGAGAAGCAAAGTGTCAAGACTGACAATGACCAACTGTATAGTGAAGCAAAGTGTCTACTGACAATGTCCAACTATATAGAGAAGTAAAGTGTCTACACTCACAATGTCCAACTGTATAGAGAAGCAAGTGTCTACACTTACAATGTCCAACTGCATAGAGAAGTAAAGTGTACATACTTACAATGTCCAACTGTGTAGAGAAGCAAAGTGTCCAGACTGACACTGTCCAACTGTCTAGAGAAGCAAAGTGCCCAGACTTACACTGTCCAACTGTATAGAGAGAGAAGCAAAGTGTCCAGACTGACAATGACCAACTGTATAGAGAAGCTAGTGCTTTTGGTTTGTTTGTGTTTAACGTCCTTTTAACAGCCATGGTCATTTAATGACGCACCAGGTTTTGGTGGTGGAGGAAAGCCCGCAGTTTCCGGAGAAAAACCGCCGACCTACGGCCAGTACCTGGCGACTGTCCCACGTAGGCCTCGAACCCGCGACCCAACGGTGGAGGGCTAGTGGTAGCATAATGTCAGACGCCTTAACCACTTGGCCACTGTGGCTCTCAGAGCAAAAAATGGTTTATTATTTAGGTAGACAATATGATAGAGTGATTTAGGTACCTCAGTTTCACGATTTAGCAAACAAGTTGATTGACGGAAAACGGGTATGTGCCATGTCTTGACTTTAAGAGAGAGAAAAACAGAAAAGACGATCACGTGTGATTTGTTTTTAGCAGTCTTTATCTGTAAACATGCAAACAGTTACAAACTTCTTCATTTCATACATCATTCATTCATTCGTACTTTCATTCATTAATTTGTTCGTTCATTTATTTATTCATACAAAACGCCACTTCTGGTCTTGAAAAATAAATATTCGAACATAGTTAGTTTGAGAGGCAAAGTGTCCAGACTTACACTGTCCAACTGTATAGAGAAGCAAAGTGTTCATACTTACAAGGTGTATCTAGATCTGTGCTGATGGTTCGGCATCTTCAAACTTTCAGGGGTTACGCTCATGTACATTCTCCGCACCTAGGGAAATGTTGCACAATCAAAGGTACATGATAGCTATTTGATTTGTAAAAAGCTGACCAATCACTAGGCTGATACCAGAACCCGTTCGTTAAACTCAAAGAGGAGTGACATCCCATTTCAAAGCCAGTCAATGTTACCTTTACACTGTCGTGCAATTCTTTTGATCTACATCAAAGCATCCACAAGCCTTCCGTTTTTTCATGACATATTCCAGAGGTGCAGAAAATGTAAGTGACCATGACCCCTGGAATTTCGAGGATAATAGTATGGTGCAGCATATCTCATGTATGTCTGTCAACACTTATTTTGAAGAACTGATGAACAGCCAGTAAGTACATGTACTTTGGGTGGAGTACTGTAGTTTCCTAATGTAAATGACGGCCTTTAGCAATGATTTTTGGTTACCAGAGTATACGATATACAAATGTAGACCAGCAGTGCAAATCGTTAAGGTCAAAAGTCAACTTTTAGTGTTGGCTAAAGTTTAATGTTTACATTGGCTAAATTGGTAGAAAGCTAAGTCTTTCTTTGCATTTCCATTAGGCCCAGGGTCTTGATTGTTGGCCAGTTGTTACCTAGTAAAAGAGTGTCATTACGTTTTCTCATACAAATTTCCCTTATTTGTACTTTCAGGGTCAATATCACGCAAAGTTTTCTAAAGAGTCAAAACGTCAACTTTGACAACCGACAAGTGTTAAAAATGGCATAGTTATGGCTTTAAGATATTTTTTTCAATTCCATAATAAGGTCCAGGAGAACGATTAAAATGGACCGGTAATGTGAACATTTACTTAGTTATTATGTCTTAACTGTGAAATGGTTGATAGTCCCTCAATCACTTAGCATGAAGTCAACAACACAGGTGTACTACTAAGATCAGGCATGGGATCTTGGCCTGCCTCTGGGGGGTTTAGTTTGTTGTATTTATGTTAAAATTATTTCGATCTTAACCCTATATACAAATGTAATCATATTTATATGTGTACCGATCTCGGACATATTTACTCTGAAGCATGCTAACCCTTTCACCCCTATGTAACTTAAGTAAACTCTTCCATGCATTACTATTGATTCGTCCAGCTTGGTCTACAGTGGTGAAAAGGTTATTTGGGTCCATGAACATTCCTATCCAGGTGAGATATACATGTCCCATGGGCCTGTTATTCATGTTTGGGAATGAATTACAGCACATATCAAACAATAACCCAAAGGAATTTAAAATCATTATTAACGAACTTATTCAGAAGGAACCCAGAAAAAACCCAGCAGGAATGAAACATATTTATATGGGTACCGATCTCGGACATAATTAATCTGAAGAATGCTAACCCTTTCACCCCTATGTAACTTCAGTCAACTCTTCCATGCATTGCTTGGTCTACTTAAAAGTATTATTAATGAAATTATTCAGAACGAACCAAGACAAGTAACAGAAGAAATGAAACATGCTTATATAAGCGACTTTCAGTTTCCACAAATTGCGTCCAACTTAATTTAGCCCCCCACCAGACCCATGTTGGTTAATCCTTAATGGGAACGGGGATCTTTTACATTCACGTAAACCTTTTAATGTCATTTGCCACTATAACAAATGTTATTGTATAAGAATTGCATCAACACTATATGCAAAATGCTCAAAATTGGTAATTCTTATGGAATTTAAAGTGCTGACAATGACAGATGAATTATCATGGGAGCCAGGGGTATTTTTAACAAGGCGTCACCCTGGTAGAATACTAGCCACTTCCTACCGACTCGGCTACGAAGAATTTATCTTTAGCTAATTCGGTAGAGCGTTAGACTAGTAACCCAGAGGTCCGGGGTTCGACTCCAAGCAGAGACATTGAAAAAATAATGACCTCTGTTACAAAGGGGATCCCCGTATCAAGAGGAAAATAATTATGATAGTGACATCCTTTTTTTTTAAATCGGTTCCAAAATCGATATGCATTTTAGTCAAGACCACTGGGAACCTGATGTATACATTCGAGAACTACCTCTCCAGTACTTTCTGAGAATTCGAAACTGTGCTAAAAACATCCAACGACCATCTTGGTTTTTCCATCAGTAAAATTAAGCATGGATAACTGGTGACCATGGGGGATATTCATGTGAAATTTGAGAAAGATCCCTCCCGTATAATCTGAGAAAAAGCTCTACCAATCTTTACCTCTAAAAATTTGAGATGGCTAATAGATAGGCAACCATTTCGGTTTTCCCGTCAGTCCTTAAACTCAATATACTTAGGTAGGGTCCATGGGACACTTTCAAGCGATATTTGAGAAATATCCCTCCATTCCTTTCTGAAATATTTCCCTCATAAACTCCAACTCTCCAATTGCAAGATGGCCACCTGTCGGCCATCTTTTCCCCCCAATCAGTCCCAAAATTTGAAATGCAAAAACCAGAGACCATGGAGAACCTTCATGTGAAATATGAGAAAGATTTCTTTGGCCCTTTTTGAGAAGTAGCACTAACAGTTTTTAACTTTTAACTCTCGAAATTCAAAATAGCTACATGTTGGCCATCTTTGCCTTCCCACCATGGCAAGTAGAACCATGGACCATGGGAACTTTTATGTGGAATTTGAGAACAAACATAAGACTTCTCCCGGTATGTAATCTTTAATATCTGTGGGTTTCAGGTGTATACATTTAGAATAGAAAACTAAATAATTCCTTGCTTCAGACATCACACTTGTATGGCTTCTCTCCAGTATGTACTCGTCTGTGTGTCTGTAGGTTAGCTGATACAGAGAATTCTTTACTACAGATGTCACACTTGTATGGCTTCTCTCCTGTATGTACTCGTCTGTGTGTCTGTAGGTTAGCTGATACAGAGAATTCCTTACCACAGATATCACACTTGTATGGCTTCTCTCCTGTATGTACTCATCTGTGTGTCTGTAGGGTAGATGATACAGAGAATTCCTTACTACAGATATCACACTTGTATGGCTTCTCTCCTGTATGTGTCATTTGATGACGGCGCAGATGCTCTTGTCGGGGAAACCCCTTAGTACATATCACACATTTGTATGGCTTCTCTCCTGTATGTACTCGTCTGTGTGTCTGTAGGTTAGCTGATACAGAGAATTCCTTACAACAGATATCAAACTTGTATGGCTTCTCTCCTGTATGTACTCATCTGTGTGTCTGTAAGTTAGATGATACATATAATTCCTTACTACAGACATCACACTTGTATGGCTTCTCTCCTGTATGTGTCATTTGATGACGGCGCAGATGATCTTGTCGGGGAAACCCCTTAGTACATATCTCACACTTGTATGGCTTCTCTCCTGTATGTGTCATTTGATGAATGTGCAGATGATCTTGTCGGGGAAACCCCTTAGTACATATCACACATATCACACATTTGTATGGCTTCTCTCCTGTATGTACTCGTCTGTGTTTCTGTAGGCTGAATGCTTTAGAAAATTCCTTACTACACACATCACACTTGTAAGCTTTCTCTCCTGTATGTGTCTTTTGATGACTGCGCAGATTAACTTGTTGGGAAAACCCCTTAGTACATATCTCACACTTGTATGGCTTTTCTCCTGTATGTACTCGCCTGTGTGTCTGTAGGTTAGCTGAAATAGAGAATTCCTTACTACAGATATCACACTTGTATGGCTTCTCTCCTGTATGGACTCGTCTGTGTGTCTGTAGGCTGAATGATTGAGAAAATTCCTTACTACATACATCACACTTGTATGGCTTCTCTCCTGTATGTACTCGTCTGTGTCTCTGTAAACGCGATGATTGAGAAAATTCCTTACCACAGACATCACACTTGTAAGCTTTCTCTCCTGAATGTATCCTTTGATGTCTACGCAGATGATCTGGTCGGGGAAACCCCTTAGTACATATCTCACACTTGTAAAGGTTTGATCCAGCTCCTGTATGTACTCGTCTGTGTCTCTGTAGACGCGATGATTGAGAAAATTCCTTACTACATACATCACACTTGTACGGTTTCTCTCCTGTATGTACTCGTCTGTGTGTCTGTAAGCTAGATGATACAGAGAATTCCTTACTACAGATATCACACTTGTACGGTTTCTCTCCTGTATGTATCCTTTGATGTCTACGCAGATGATCTGGTCAGGGAAACCCCTTAGTACATATCACACACTTGTAAAGGTTTTCTCGAGCTCCTGTATGTACTCGTCTGTGTGTCTGTAATCTAGATGATTGACAAAATGTTGCATCACAAACGTCACACTTGTATGACTTCTCTCCTGTATGTGTGCCCAGGTGTTTCTGCAGCTCAGAGAAATAACAGAATTCCTTACTACAGACATCACACTTGCATGTTTTTTCTCCTGTATGTGTCTTTTGATGAATGCGCAGATGATCTTGTCGAGGAAACCCCTTACTACACATCTCACACTTGTATGACTTCTCTCCTGTATGTACTCGTCTTTGTTTCTGTAAGGTAGATGATTGAGAAAATTCCTTACTACACATATCACACTTGTATGACTTTTCTCCTGTTTCCTCCATTGAGGTGTCTCCTTTATTGTACCTGGAAAAATGAGGAAAAGGACTCGGATGAGATAATGTATACACCTGTACACGAATCTGCACTATATGTGAAACTTGTGGACAAATATTCACAACAGTTTATCAAATACACTTATTATACCTGGTGAATCTTTTACTAGTGATACAGTCAGTTTTTAGGTCATGCCAGTTTTGGTTAATGGTAAATTATTTTCCTCAGGGTTTTTTCCACCCGGAAAATATGGCAAGGTGCTTTTAAATTAAATTATTTTTTGCGTTGCGGATATCGTGCTGATTTGGTATACATGTGGTATACATGTGGTATACATGTGTGGTATACATGTGGTATACATGTGTGGTATACATGTGGTATACATGTGCTGTGTGCGATCACTGTGTCGTGATTTATGTGTCTCTTTTACAGAGACAATAGAGTTTTCTATAGAGAACGGTTCATACAGGTACAGGTCATTCTGTGTAAACCCCCGACCCATAGTTGGGGTAGGTATTTTAATATTGTATATGATCATGTAAACAAGTGCTAATTGATAAGGATAATTGTATTCAATATAATAATGTTTAAGTAATTTCTACTATTGATTATGATGAAGTCAGTCCTAGTATTATTCCTGCTTTAATTAACTTATTGTGTGTGAACGTATTCAACAGGTACTCACTGAATGTACATCATGTTAGGACTTAAATTGTAAGCGCTGTGTTTCATTATGTAATCAATTGTATTGTGTCTGTATAGGTGGTTTTCATGTTCCACATATTGTGGAAATAAACATGTGAACCAAAAAATCTGCGCCGACCTTAACTTTCATTCAACTTTACTCCCTTTTTCCGCCATGACTGGGGCTCAAACCGAAATTCTGGGGAGAGTGAGTGGTCTGAATCACGCTTAATTGTACATAGTAATCTAATGACTGTGTGCATTATGAGACACTATCTATCATTATTACAATGTACAGGTTATATTATGTATAATTATTTAAAACAATATTCAAAAGTGTTCGGTATGCAAAAACTGACGCCGGTGTCTGAGAATTAGAAATACAGTTTCCGCTAGTTTGAATGGGATATTCAGCATCTGCATTAACCATATAAATTCATCTACAGAATTAAAAACCATTGTCAGTTCTTTATATCAAAGTTTTACTTTCTTCTCACACAATGCACTATTCAAATCCTCTAAATGCCTATAGTTTTTGACTATGGCCTGTCCATAGTAAATTCTTATAAATTTTGTATCTTCAATAAGATTCATCAGTTCAGAAATATGTAATATCAAAGTCTTACTTAGTAATTAAATAATCTATATATTAAAATAAAAATGTCAATCCTAATATCATAATTGTGTCTGTCTCGTGATGCCCAGCAATAGTATATATGGTTATAGGGTGGGGATTTCAACTGTTTCAAAGTTATGCATGGCTCTGGAATATTAAGCCTTGAGGGGTGGGGCCAGACTCAAGTGTGAATTCTCATATCATAACTGTGTTTGCTTCTTGATGCCCAGCTAGCAATTGTATATCTGCTTATAAGTTTGGGATCTCCATAATGTTGAAGTTAAACAAAAATGTCTCGCCTCTCAGACCTAGGGGTCTGCCCTTAAATTGGTACAATTCTGAATCATTATTACCTGTTAATGCTTCAATTGGTTGATATCAATCAATTTGTTCCAGAGAAGAAGTTGCCTAAAGCTATATGGCCATTATTACCCCTTTTTGACCACACCCCTAGGGGGATGAGCCTGTCCATTTGTACAATTTTAAACCCCTACTGACTTGGACACCTGAACACTTATTACTTATAAAATCATTTTGTAAGGTAACTTTTGTCTTAGTGTAATGTGCTTGTGAAGTCTGTTGTTCTGCTCATATAAGTGATCATGATTGGAATGATAATTAATTCATCTTAGGAATATCATATTATCTTTACTTAAATTTACTTAAAATCAATAAATGATTATTGCAGTATTTCATTGCATGACCATTCATATCATTATCAATTAAAGAGACTTTTATTGAGGTGAATATGTGGTCAAAAGAGTTATATGGACCTGAGAAAGTGAAAATGACCTTCATCTCGGTCAATATCTGCAGTTTCTCGGGTCCATATAACCACATATCATCCGAAATAAAAGTCCTTAGTTGTTACATTAGATGCTAGGTAATGTTTTAATCATTAAACAGGATGGAACATATGAACATTGTACAGAGGAAAGACCTGCATTTGGAGGAGAGCACTTTGCTGTTTTTCTAAAAATAGTTACATTAAGTCCCTCCTGTATGAAACCCTTAAGCGGATTCCACCTAGAATATGCTAGGATTATTGGCGGAAACCGCTAAAAATGGGAAATTCAAAGGCGGACTTTTGGCGTACATGGAAAAAAGGAAAATCCCGTCTATATTCCGCTAACCACATAAGTCTATTCCATCTAAAAATCCACCTGGTAATTTTCACTTAGCGGGTTTTGGCGGAATTATACACTTTGAAATTGTTCTTGGCAGGATTTCATACTTAGACAATGTTTTGTTTCTTTGGCGGGTTATCAAACTTATAATTTTTTCAATAGCAGATTTTCTGGACTTAATGGAAAATCAACATGCAGAATTTGTGTTTACTAAATGTAATTGCATTGAGTTGCAGGATTGAAAATTGTAAGGTGACAATTTTAATTTCAGAGATACTTCAATAAATACATTTTTTTTTTATTTCAAAAAAGTTCAAAAATTATTTAGTTTGAAAAATATCTATGATTTTGATGGCTGTTTCCATATACCAAATCTTGAACCATTTCTGAATTAGACAAATTCCCTTTAAGAAAGCATACATGTACTTAATCAGATATATCAGTATGTTTTATAGGAACTGATTTTGGTATTTTGTACCTCTCAGTCCAGCACTTTAAGCATTGTGTGAAAAAGAACCCACTGTTTATACAAAATCTTTGGTTCCCTTTCACCCAAGAAAGCTTCAGGCCAAATATGGACTAAATCCTTTCATTCTTACAGAAGAAGTTTTTTTTAAAGAATTTGATATATTTCCCCTATTGAGCCCCGCCCCTCAGCCCCTCCATTTGTACAATTTGAACCCTGCCTCCCATGAATGCTCAATGCTTCCTACCATATATGATCAATATCCATGGCACATCTCTACAGAAGAGGTAATTTATAGGAATATAGCCAAATTGCCCCCTTTTGCCCTGTCCTTCAGCCCCCTTGCGGGGTCAGCCCCACCATTTGTACAATTTTGAATCCCCACAACCTAGGGATGCTTTCAATCAAATATGGTTGATATCCATCTCTTAGTTCTAGAGAAGTCACTTATAGCAATATAGCCAAATTGCTCAATTTTGGCCCCACCGCTCGGTCCCCTGGGGGATTAAAAAAAAAAAAATTTGGAATCCCCACCACCTAGAGATGCTTCCAGCTAAATATGGTTGATATCCATCTCTTAGTTCCAGAGAAGTCGCTTATAGCAATATAGCCAAATTGCCACCTTTTGACCCCACCACTCAGCTCCCTGGGGGGTCAGCTCCGCCATTTGTACAATTTTGAATCCCCACCACCTAGGGATGCTTCCAGTCAAATCTGGTTGATATCCATCTCTTAGTTCCAGAGAAGAAGACGCTTATAGCAATATAGCCAAATTGCCCCCTTTTGGCCCCGCCCCTCAGCCCCAACAGGGGTCAGCTCCACCATTTGTACAATTTGAAAACCCATGTGGTCAGGCAGGTGACCCCATACCTTTTCATGTCCGATCAGGGAATCAAACTCTGGCCGCCTTGGTGAAAGGAAAGTGTGCTATCCACTGCACCAATCAATCACCCAAATATATTTATATGGATTCGTTCAAGTTGACATTTTGAACAAGAGGCCCAATGGGCCTGAATCACTCACCTGGTATTAATCTCACACTTGTAATCTTAAAAGTGGACTAAAATGCAGCTACAGGAAGAATATCAGTGTTTGATTCATATAAGCCTATTAAAAGATTTAAACATATGACGCCTGTGACCTTGAATGTCGAACAAGAACATTAGGTTGAACAGAGTTTAAAGTCTTCCAACCCAGCATGCTTTTGGCAAAATATCATAACCCTGGACCTATTGGTTATACAGAACAAGTCATTTAAAGATTTAAACATATATTGACCCCTGTGACCTTGAATATGGGCAAAGGTCATTCATTTTGACAAAATTGGTAGCCCTTCATCCCAGCCTGTTAATGACCAAATATCATCGGCCCC
>NW_018408358.1:82303-90554 GCF_002113885.1 Mizuhopecten yessoensis | reverse complement strand
AACATATTTGACCCCTGTGACCTTGAAAATAAGTAAAGGTCATTCATTTGAACAAACTTGGTAGCCCTTCATCCTGGCATATTACTGGCCAAATATCATTATCCTAGGCCTCTTAGTTATTCAGAAGAAGTTGTTTAAAGGTTTTAAACATATTTGACCCCTGTGACCTTGAAAATGGACGAAGGTCATTCATTTGAACAAACTTGGTAGCTCAATCACAGCATGCTACTGGCCAAATATCGTAACCCTATGCCTCTTAGTTATTCAAAAGAAGTTGTTTAAAGGTTTTAAACATATTTGACCCCTGTGACCTTGAAAATAAGTAAAGATCATTCATTTGAACAAACTTGGTAGCCCTTCATCCTGGCATGTTACTGGCCAAATATCATTATCCTAGGCTTCTTAGTTATTCAGAAGTTGTTTGAAGATTTGTTAAGACAATTGACCCCTGTGACCTTGAAAATGGACGAAGGTCATTGATTTGGACAAAGTTGATAGCCCTTAATTACAGCATGCTACTGGCCAAATATTGTAACCCTATGCCTCTTAGTTATTCAAAAGAAGTTGTTTAAAGGTTTTTAACATATTTGACCCCTGTGACCTTGAATATAAGTCAATGTCGTTCTTTTGAACAAAATGGGTAGCCCTTTATCCCAGCATGCTAATGGCGAAATACCTTAACCCTAGGCCTCTTAGTTATTCAGAAGAAGTTGTTTAAAGGTTTTAAACATATTTGACCCATGTGACCTGGAGAATAGGTGAAGGTCATTTATTTGAACAAACTTGGTAGCCCTTCTTCCTAGTTTGCTTCTGGCCAAATATCATCACCCTAGGCCTTTTGGTTATTAAGAAGAAGTTGTTTAAAGTAAAATATTGACGCTGGACGGACGGACGACGGACGCTGCACCATGACATAAGCTCACTTGGCCCTTCAGGCCAGGTGAGCTAAAAATCAATAAAAATGTGAATTTTTAAAATTTGTTTTGATAATAAATTTGAAGATCAAAGATATATTTTTTATGCTAACACCTCCAACGAAGGTTTTTGTTCTTAAAGGCTACTGTGGAGAATTTCTTTTTAGTTTATTCGAGTTATCTTTCTTTGAACACTAAATCAAAATAGATCCAAAGGGAGAAATTTGTTAAAAAATGTCTGTTCTGATTTTTTTTAAATACTGTTCTATGTTGCTAGATTTTGTTTCTATTTGTATATTGTGTACATGCCTATGGCATTCATCCCTGATTTCAACAGTTTTCTACCTATATGAGTACGAAATCGCGGCTGCTTCTTAAGTGCGCGGAAACCGATAACACGAGGATACCGCGCATGCAAGCTTTAACTTGTTTTAGTGTGTTGTGCAATCGTAGAGTAAGGGTACCTGATTTCGTACAGGACATGATTTCGTACTCTAAACATTTTTTTCTTATTTTTTAACCGATCACTTTCGATAGAGGCATAAAATTGCTCCAACAGCAAAACACCACTTTTGTTCTTATTTGGTGATGCTAAATAAAGATTTCCCAAATAACCTCGTTTTCAAAACGAAACTAGCGAGTCAAGCTGTCGTCTGCAGAATGGACACAATGTAACTTTAAAGCATTATTTAAAACAGAATCGAGCCAATTTTCTTGTGATCAATATGAAATCATTCAAATAAAACAATATTTTACCATTTACATCAAGAAGATATCAAAAAGAAACTCAAATATAATCAATAACAGCGTTTTTTTAACGTACACGCCCTCTCCCCTCTCCTCACTTATCGTAGGGAACAGTCATTATTTCGAAACTGATCTAAAATATTTTTTTGTTTGAGATTGTTTTATAAAACATCTAATGAAATAATTGCTACTAGAATATGTATAGGTGATATTTTTCCACAAAGGGGTTGATGTCACCACCAACAAAGGACACTGGTTTTTTTTATAAAAAAATCATGATTTGTTCAAAAAACATTTCTGGTCTTTGAAAATCGGCAAATCTAATAAAATATATTGAATTCTTTCGACATATACTTATATTCGCTTTATTTACTAAGAATAGCACATTTGTAGAGTGTACGAAATCACGTACCCCACTGCCGCGAAACGTGGAAGTAAATGATGGTAAAAGAAAGATCCCCTGCGCAGTAATTTCTACACATATGACGTCACATTATCAAATATAGCGCAGATTGCGTGCATCTTTTAGGTCAAAGTAGTTCCGATCTTCTTAGAGATGAATTTGGGGGGGAAAATGTAAATCTGTTTCAAAAGTGTACGAAATCAGGTACCCTCACTCTACGAATAAACCACGGACTTAGATAGCAGGGTCTAATCTAATTCCGTGAATAAACAAATAATGTTTTGAATACGTAGGTAAAACCGTATTCTTTTCTTTTGATAGTTTGGTACGTGTTCGCACTGTTGTTCCAGTCGTTGTAAGTCTTCGACTTGTGAGACTGTCCTATATATCTTGTTGCAGAATGGACGGTTAACGGTGATGATTACAATCACAGGACACGCATCGTCGCATGAGTTGGCATAATCACAAACACTAACATGACCGGGCTCCGATTCCTAATAAGGTTTAAGACCAAGTTGGGATCAGAGACATACTATATATGTAAACTTACCTAACTGAAGAGAACTAGACTAACACAGCAGTTATACTTTGTCGTTAGGTGATCCAACACGTTGTTGTCAACATCGATCACTTCTCGCTTCTGCATCAGGGGCCCCAAATGGGGAAATCTTTGTCTAAGTAGTTTATAGTAAACTGCACGGCGGTAAGGGACCGATTTCCGCTGTCAGCGCGGGTATTATACTGAAATTATTTGTGATCACGTAATTAGATTGCTACCCGATCCCGAGGCTTCATTTTTTTCTGTGACATGTGATTCAACCAATGAACGTTATTTATTGTTGCATCAAAAATGGACCCTGTTGAAAAATGAACTTTAAACATTGGCGATATTATAGGTGTATTGACAGACGAGGCTCGTACCTGTGGGCGAACTGACCAGTACACCTATAGTAACAACATCTGAAATGGTATTTGGTTAAATCGGCCCGAGGTAATATCGGACAGACCGATTTTACCCAAGTGAAATCGGCCCAAAGTAATATATCAGCCAGGTCGATTTTACCCAAGTAACCGAGGGGTATTTGGGGATGAATAAACAACCCAAGCTCGACGTTTTGATACCGAACCAGTGGTTTTATTGTAGGTAAATCTTACCCTGCAACGATACAAACATACATTACCTTACTACGCAATAATAGCTACGAGTACAATCTGACAATTCACACTTAGCTGTAAAATACGTACGTTTAACCGGGGATTATATAATAACAAAAAAGGAATTGGAAATTGGACATATACTATTTCCTTATCTATGAGTTACAATATGGATTACAATTTACCTTTACAAATATATTAAAAAAAGTGTATGGCCTTTTGGCATTTGCTGTTGACGCATAAACGTATAATACTGTATTATACGTCTCTGGTTGACGTTACTCATAAATGGTGAAAACTATTTACGGACGTACACTATGACGGGACATTCAAAAGGATATATACATATTGGGATTATTATGATTTATAATGAAATAATCACATCTGTGTGGCATTGAACTGTTTTCAATTGGCATTTATAGGCAATATGAATACCAACTGGACGTAGACAAAACCGATGAAGCGCGTTGCGCATCATGTTCGAACGCCATCTGAATGTGGTAGGGTTATAAATAAGTGGCAATGTCATGCGGTTCTGCTATGAATGTGTCGCCCTGGTAAAATACTAGCCGCTTCCTATACCGACTCGGTTAGCGGGGAGATTTCTCTTTAGACAAGTAAGTCAGAGGTCCCGGGTTCGACTCCTATAGCGGAGGCATTGAAAAAAAATAGTGACATCGGTTACATTGACGCCCACGTAGGGATCCGAGTAAAATTGATAAATATATAGGATCTATATGAATTTCCATTTCATATGAGATTGATAAAACGAGTCTAAGAATTTTTCAATTTAGCGAGCCTCTGGCGAGCTAAATGAAAAATTCGGGACGAGTTTCATGAATTTTATAAGAAATGAAAACGATTGTAAGATCCTTTTTATCACTTAATCAAGATTTGCGGCATTTATTCGTGTAAAACGCCGATATTACCTTGGGCCGATTTCACCAAATACGTAACAGATTTCAGATGTTGTAACTATAGGTGTACTGGTCAGTTCGCCCACAGGTACGAGCCTCGTCTATCAATACACCTATAATATCGCCAATGTTTAAAGTTCTAGTTCATTTTTCAACAGGGTCCATTTTCAACGGGTTTGTAAAAATAAATTTGATGCAACAATAAATAACGTTCATTGGTTGAATCACATGTCACAGAAAAAAATGTAGCCTCGTGATCGGGTAGCAATCACATTACGTGATCACAAATAATTTCAGTATAATACCCGCGCTGACAGCGGATATCGGTCCCTTACCGCCGTGCTGTTTACTATAAACTACTTAGACAAAGATTTCCCCATGTTGGGCCCCTGATGCAGTTGACAACAACTAACGTTAGTGTTGGATCACTCGAAGACAAGACAATGACAAAGTATAACTGCTGTGTTAGTCTAGTTCTCTTCAGTTAGGTAAGTTTACATATATAGTACATTGTACGTCTCTGATCTCAACTTGGTCTTAAACCTTACCAGGAATCGAGGCCCGGTCATGTTAAGTGTTTGTGATGCGTGTCCTGTGATTGTAATCATCAACGTTAACCGTCCAATATTTATTCATTCAACCTCAAGCATCCTGCAACACCAAACTGTTGAAAGAAAACATGACCTGCGTATTCAAAACATTATTTGTTTATTCACAGAATTAGATTAAACCCTGCTATCTAAGTCCGAAGTTTATTTATTTTATGCGCGGGGTATCCTCGTGTTATCGGTTTCCGCGCCATTAAGAAGCAGCCGCGATTTCGTACTCATATAGGTGGAAAACTGTTGAAATCACGGATGAATGTCATAGACATGTACACAATCTACAAATAGAAACAAAAACTCGCAACATAGAACTGTATTTAAAAATAATCCGAACTGATGTTTTTTAAACAAATTTCTTTCCGCGTGTCTATTTTGATTTAGTGTTCAAAGAAAGATAACTCGAATCAACTAAAAAGAAATTAACCGCAGTGGCCTTTAAGAACAAAAAGCTTCGTTTAGTATAAAAAAAATATCTTTTATCGTCAAATTAATTATCAAAACAAACTTTAAAAATTTCACATTTTTTATTGATGTTTCAAAATGTCAACTTGAACAAATCCATTTATTTGGGTGGTCGGGTGGTGCAGTGGGATAGCATACTTTCCTTTCACCAAGGCAGCCGGGGTTCGATTCCCTGATCCGATGTGAAAAGGTATGGGGTCACCTGCCCGACCACATGGGTTTTCTCCGGGTACTCCGGTTTCCTCCCACACAAAGACCCTCCGTGCGCTAACATCCGGGCCAACAAGAGTGATTAATATAAGTTGGAATAAGTTTATATTGAAATTTATTTATTTAATTTATTAAGTTATAATAGAATCTGTTACTATTTTATTGTGCAGTCTTGCATGTATATATATCGGTTTTGGTTGATGGAAAGTTATTTCTCATTTTATTCTGTTAAAAATTGGTGAAAATTATGTCAATTCCACTTTCCTTAAATTCTATTAAATTAAATTCTATTAATCTGTTTAGACCAAACACCAGTGGGACCATATTATATGGTTGTTTTTTAGAGAGTTCCGGTTTGTAGACAGTCAATCTGCTTCTACATCATTTCTGAATATTATCTGAAACATCTCTGTTGTATTCTTAACAAGAATGTCATAAATAGTTTAAAAACATGGCCATTTTCATATCATACCCCATATTGACCTTTGATCCCGATATCATCCCTCAGGCTTATATTAGGATCTTTGGTCGCGGCCCTTTGGCTGATTTCAGGATCAAAGATCAATACGGGGTAATATATTATATGTCACAGTGTCAGTGCTCCAGATAGCTTGCGTGAATGCATATTCACACACGATAATTCACAAATTACGCAAAAGAAAAAAATGAACTTGCTTAATTCACGCAAGCAAAATTCGGAACATTGCGTCAGTCTCCGGGACCAATTTAGCAAATTATAATATGCTTACAAGTGAGTCACTGAGACGCTTGCAAAGTACTCCTGTTACAAACGCTTATATGAGCGAGAATTGAATCATGGCGCTTTTAAAACAATCGCTATTTGTCACTTGGTCTCATCTCTTTCGCTGCGTAGTAAATTGTCCTAAATACAGAATTAGCACAGTCATCTGTTTTACTCTCAGTAACTTCAACATCGTCAATGTCTTCCATTAATGTTGTGACCCGTTTAACGAAGCGTGTTTCTTTTTTTAATTGAAGTTTCTTTTGTGATACTTTCAATAGCGGACAAGTGATACTCTGATTGTTTGTGTCGGGTAAGGGCACTTTTTTGAATATTCAAGCCGCCCTTTGTGAAAACGTTGTCCTTCTTGTGTTTGGAGCACGACGAACATTTCAAGTTCGACAAGGTTTGGCCATCCGTTTGACCAACAGTCTGGACCGTGACGTCAGCCACGGGAAATGGTTTTTCCATCCACACCCTATTATGATATTTTCCGACCCCATTTTAAATAGATATGTGGCATTTTATTTCCATTTCACTGTGATTGTGTTCACAGTGAAATGGAAATAAAATACCACATGTCTAGACAACACAAAAATATGAATTTGAGTCATTCTTAACCCTATATTAAAAGTTTAACACATACAAATGATTCAACGTCTTTCAACATTTTCAGGTAACGTTGCTTTTAAAGCACTTCATCTTTCAAAATTTAAGTTTTCACCCCTCCACTTTGGAGAGGAAGGGGTAAAAAACCCTACATGTTCAAAAGTTATCTGGAGCACTGGTCACATATTTTCCTACAATCTCAATGGTTGGATCATAGGTAATCACGTGGAGGTTGCCGATTTGGGATATTGACTTGATGTTACTATTTTTAGAAAAACAGCAGGTTAATATTATTCAATTATAGCCTTTGGCTGAGGTCGATACCTGGATTTATCGAC
Organism: Mizuhopecten yessoensis; assembly: GCF_002113885.1. Taxonomy (NCBI): domain Eukaryota; kingdom Metazoa; phylum Mollusca; class Bivalvia; order Pectinida; family Pectinidae; genus Mizuhopecten; species Mizuhopecten yessoensis. Next base: position 83,452 of record NW_018408358.1, on the reverse strand, counting down.
CCGAGAAAAGTTATATTGACAGAGGACGCAGTCCAAGGTTAATATATTTTTTCTCAGGTCGATAAATCCAGGTATAGACCGAAGTCAAAGGCTGTAATTGTTTTATTATTTTCAAAACAGTAATGTTAGAAATCTGAAAAAAAAATCACCACAAAAAACTACGGTAGCGGGACGATGCGTTCGTTTGGAGTCGCGTCATCATTCTATTTTTAGAAACACCCAGTCCTTCAACAAAAATCACACGCTCCAAGTCAATATCGGTTTTTATCGGTGGACACATTATGCTTTCCTGGCCAATCAGTTGTCGGGTATAATATGAAAAAATAATAATCACTAATGACATCATTTCACTTTTAACGTCACAATGCTTTCCTCCAAATGCAGTTCGTTCCTCTGTACAATGTTCCATCCTGTTTAATTATTAAAACATTACCTAGCATCATATGTAACAACTAAGGACTTTTATGTTGGTGGACATAATTTAATTATAGCCTTTGGCTGAGGTCAATACCTAGACTTATCGACCTGAGAAAAGATATATTAACCGAGGGCGCAGTCCAAGGTCATTAAATCTTTTCCTGGGTTGATAAATCCAGGTATCGACCGAAGTTAAAGGTTACAATTGTTTTATAAGCTCACCTGGTTCGAAGGACCATGGTGAGCTTATGCCATAATGCAGCGTCCGTCGTCGTCCGTCCGTCAACTTTTCTTTTAAAACGCTACTTGTCATGAATGACTGAGCAGATTTTGACCAAATTTGGTCAAAAGCATCCCTGGGGGAAGGGAAACAAATGTTGTATAAATGGTGGGTCTGGCCCCCCTGGGGGCTGAAGAGCAGGGCCCAATAGGGGAAATATAGCAAATTCTTTAAAATCCTTCTTCTTCTGTAGGAATGAAAGGATTTGTTCCATATTTGGTCTGAAGCATTCTTGGGTGAAGGGGAACCAATTTTGTATAAACCGTAGGTCTGGCCCCCCAGGGGCCTGAGGGGCGGGGCCAAAATAGGGGAAATATAGCAAATTCTTTAAAATCCTTCTTCTTCTGTAGGAATGAAAGGATTTGTTCCATATTTGGTCTGAAGCATTCTTGGGTGAAGGGGAACCAATTTTGTATAAACCGTAGGTCTGGCCCCCCAGGGGCCTGAGGGGC
>NW_018408358.1:74135-80010 GCF_002113885.1 Mizuhopecten yessoensis | reverse complement strand
GGGCTGAGGGGCAGGCCCAATAGGGGAAATATAGCAAATTCTTTAAAATCCTTCTTCTTCTGTAGGAATGAAAGGATTTGGTCCATATTTGGTGTGGAGCATTCATGGGTCAAGGGGACTCAATTTTGTATAATTGGTGGGTATGACGCCCCTAGGGGTGGGGCTCTGTTTGAAGTTTGTTCTCACTATATCTCAAGTACTGTATGGATCTTTCTGAAATTTCATATGTACTTACAGCTCCTACTTCATACCAATTATTTTAAACATATTCAGGTGAGCGATACAGGCCCTCTGGGCATCTTGTTATTTTCAAAACAGTAATGGAAGCAAACAAGATGCACTACTGGCCAATGGCTTGTCAGGAAAAATATGAAAAAATAAATAAAGGTTATATTGACCCGAGAAACTGATATTGACTGAGAGGAAGGTTAGTATCACTTTTTCAGGTCCATATAATTCTTTTGACAACATATTCACCTCAATAAAAGTCTCTTAACTGCTTAAATCTTTACTGCTGATTGGAATTTGACCAGGTTGTGGGGATTCAAAATTGTACAAATGGAGGGGCTGTCCCTCCAGGGGACTAAGAGGCATGGCTTAAAAGGGGTTATTCGGCCATATTCCTTTAAGTAACTTCCTATCTGAAATGAGGAAAATAGTAAAGGATATCACCCATATTTGGTTGGAAGCCTCTCTAGGTCAGTAGGGGTTTAAAATTGTACAAATGGACAGGCTCATCCCCCTAGGGGTGGGGCCAAAAAGGGGTAATAATGGCCATATAGCTTTAGGCAACTTCTTCTCTGGAACAAATTGATTGATATCAACCAATTGAAGCATTAACAGGTAATAATGATTCAGAATTGTACCAATTTAAGGGCAGACCCCTAGGTCTGAGGGGCGAGACATTTTTGTTTAACTTTGACATTATGGAGATCCCAAACTTATAAGCAGATATACAATTGCTAGCTGGGCATCAAGAAGAAAACACAATTATGATATCAGAATTCACACTTGAGTCTGGCCCCACCCCTCAAGGCTTAATATTCCTGAGCCATAACTTTGAAACAGTTGCAATCCCCCCCCCATAACCATATAGTTTGTGCATGATATAATAAGGACTTAGATAGCAATGTCATTCTGTGATGACAAGAATGGTTCAGATATCTTCAATAAGATTCATCAGTTTGGAAATATGAAATATCAAAGTTTTATTTTAACGTATAGATTACAATTTTATAGTACCATACTGTGTCGTCCGTCTGTCCGTCGACAATTTCTTTAAACGACTTCTCCTTCTTAACGACTGATTGGAATTTAACTAAATTTGACTGGAAGCATCCCTAGGGGGTGGGGATTCAAAATTGTACAAATGGTTGGGCTGATCCCCCAGGGGGCTGAGGGGTGGGGCAAAAAGTGGGCAATTTGGCTATATTGCTATAAACAACTTCTTTTGTAGAACCATGCACTGGATATCAATCATATTTAATCCCAGGGGGCTGAGGGGCGGTGCAAAAAATAGTTATTTGGCTATACTATTGAAGCGACTTCTTCTCTGGAACTAAGAGATGGATATCAGCCATATTTGAATGGAAGCATCCCTAAGTGGTGTGGATTCAAAATTGTACTAATCGTGGGGCTGACCCCCGAGGGGGCTGATGGTGGGGCCAAAAGGGGGCAATTTGGCTATATTGCTATAAGCGACTTCTTCTGTAGAACTATATGCACTGGATATCAATCATATTTAATCAAAATCAATTATGGAAGGCAGGGATTTCAAAATTGTACAATTGGTGTGGCTGACCCCCCCCCCCCCCAGAGGGTTGAGGGACGGTGATGAGTATAAAGAGAAGAATGCACATTTGCTTCCAGGATGGCACTAGGGTCTGGCCCCACCCTTTGCGACAGTCACTGGGGCATAACTTAAAAACGGTTGAAATCCCCACTCCAAAACTATATATAGTCATGATATCAGAATAGACCCAGGGGTCTGACCGAAACCCTAGAGACCTAGTTTCTTAGTCACAGCTTGGAAACAATTGAGAGCCCCACCCTATAACCATATATACAATTGCTGAGTTTAAAGAGATGAATGCACATATGCTTCAATGATGGCCTTGGGGACTGCCCCACCCTTCGAGACTTAACCCCTGGGTCATAACTTTGAAATGGTTAAGATCCCCACCCCAAAACTATATATATACAATTGTTGGGCATAAAGAGAAAAATGCAGTCATGATATCTATTAATTATGCATATATAAATGGAAACTTACCTATAACTCAAAAACAAGGAATTATTACATGTATACCAAAAGGAGATAAACCAAGGCAATTTCTTAAAAATTGGAGACCTATTTGTCTTTTGAATATTGTTTACAAAATTGCATCTGAATCAATAGCTTCACGATTAAAAACTGTTTTAGATAAATTAATTAACACTGACCAGTCAGGATTTATTTCTCAGGCAGGTTTTTAGGGGAAAATACACGATTAATTTACGATATAATGCAGTATACAGAGGTAAATGATATAGATGGGATGCTTTTGATTGTTGATTTTGAAAAGGCATTTGATTCTGTTAGCTGGGAGTTTATTGATAATGTATTTAAATTTGGCGAGGATACTAGAATTTGGATAAAAACATTTCATAATAACTTTTTTTCTGCAATAAATCATGGTGGTAATCTCTCATCCTTAAAGGTATCAAGGTGAGCGGCGATACAGGCCCTCTTGGCCTCTTGTACTTTTTATCAAATAAAACTTGATTTTACATACATGTATTTCCAAACTGATGAATCTTATTGAAGATATTAGAATTAACTATGGACAGGCCATAGTCCAAAACTTTAGGCATTTAGAGGATTTGAATAGTGCATTGTGTGAGAAGAAAGTAAAACTTTGATATAAAAAACTGACAATGGTTTTAAATTCTGTAGATGAATTTATATGGTGGATATCCCATTCAAACTAGCGGAAACTGTATTTCTAATTCTCAGACACCGGCGTCAGTTTTTGCATACCTAACACTTTTGAATATTGTTTTAAATAATTTTGTGCAATAAATATAACAAATTCTAACCGATTTTCTCCAACTTGATTACAGGGTTAAATGCCTTAAGGGCTCGGCCAAGTTCTATGACCACTTTCAGCAGACTTTATTTGGCGGAGGTATATATAGCCCTTTGAATAATGAAAAATGTCATTATCTGCCGTTTCTGTTCCTTTACTCTCGCAAATATTATCCAATTGTCCTCAAACTAAGTAACAGTTCGATGACCACTTTCAGCTGACCCCATTTGGCAGAGTTATGGCCCCTTGAATAACAAAAAAGTCATTAACTGCCGCGCTTCGTTTACGTGCAATAACTATAATAAATTTTAACCGATTTTCTTCAAACTTGGTCATAGGGTTAAATGCCTTAAGGGCTTTGCCAAGTTCGATGACTACTTTCAGCTGACCCCATTTGGCAGAGTTATGGCCCCTTCAATTATAAAAAACATCATTATCTGCCCAGCTTCGTTTCCGTGCAATAACTACAACAAATGTTAACCAATTTTCTTCAAACTTGGTCACAGGGTTAAATGTCTTAAGGGCTTGGCTAAGTTTGACAACCACTTTATTCGGACTCCATTTAACAGAGTAATGGCCCCCTTGATTAATGAAAAATGTCATTATTTGCAGTTTCCGCTTTGTAACTCCTTCAATCTTGATAACAATGTTTGTGTTCCTCTGTCTTTCCACCCATCTTGGGCACTCTTTGGTTTTCTTGTGATAAATGCTTTAGATATTGTTCAGATGTTTCAACCGAAATCCGTATGCACATCCGACTCATGCTAATTTTGTCAACCGATGTGATTTGTGCATATTTACTGATAATCAATGAGGTATAGGGCTTTTGTTCTTTCTTCAAGTTTTAAGTTATACATCATTTCTCAACAGCACGATACTCACATATTTAAACCTAACCTCAATAATGTTAACCTACAATAGTCCTGCAAGCGGGGGATACAAATTCCACGAACTTGCTTGTTTAAAATAGGAATAAGGCTTTAACATTACTATAACTGACTTCATCATAAGCAATAGTAGAACTTACTTATACATCTACATATATTGAATACAATTATCCTTATCAATTAGCACTTGTTTACATGATCATATACAATATAAAAATACCTACCCCAACTATGGGTCAGGGGTTTACACAGAATGAAGATCTGTATCTGTGTAATAGGAAAAGGACTAGTGATAAAGATGCATGTTGTGCCGTCGTTGGGGCTCGAACCCGCGACCCTTGGCTCTCCAGCCCGATGCTCTACTGCTGAGCTAAAGGGAAATTCCCTACAGCTGAAGCCTGTACGGCAACCTAATTAATCCACATGTTTTACATCTGTATGATCCGATCTACGGAAAACTCTATTATCTCTGTAAAAGAGACACATTAAGCAGAGGTAGACAACTATCGCAGTCAATGTTTTGGGATTGTCGCCCCATTCACTATGCGTTCAGCATTTCATTTGAGTTCAAGTGATCGCACTGATAAACTGTACTCAGCTTGAAGTTACATTGAATGTAGTTGATGCAGGCAAGGAATTTGATTTCCGTGATTCAGGCTTTAACGTAAAACTTCTCTATCGGAGAAGAACATTATTGATGTATTCATATATCGATTGATGATATTACCCACGCAACAAAGATTGGCAAGTTGCTGTCATTACTTATACGGTTCTGCGGATAATATATAAATGTGACAAGTAAAGGGCGTGTCAGAAAGGGTACACGTAAAGAACAGGATATCGGGTGAGACGTGCCACAGTGACGTCACGCATCACCGAGTTCAAAATATGTATATTCAATAGGCTGATATAGATGGGGCGTCAACTGGCCTGTCTTTCATCTGAGTGCCAAGAGAGATGGGGTCTCGGTCACTTCAGGTATGAACGTAAAATATGGAACAAAATGAAAAATAGTGGCCAAAATCCTCGTCAAATGTCCCAGCGTGATTTATGTTACAGGAAATTTTTAGTATTGCACATCGTCTCTTGTAAACTTAAAAAAGTACCAGCTTTTTAATCGGAAAAATCAGAATTCAATTATATAACTCATTAAATAACACTGACTTTTTATCTTGCTCAAAATGATTCCATGGCCTACAGTCTGTACAACGGTCCTATTCTGGACACGTAGCATGACTCTCCACTCGGTCACAACAAGATAATCTGTCCTTACCGACGACTATTTTCAGTTGAATGCTTCGTGTATTTTTAAGGATTTCAGATTGTCTCGGTTAGGGGTCAGCAATCAAAGATACAAGAACTTTTATTTAACGTCACATATTAAAAACAATAAACATTACCATTGTAGTGCTGAAAAATCAGAATTCAATTATGTAACTCATTAAAAACACTGTGACTTTTTATCTTGCTCAAAATGATTCCATGGCCTACCTGGAAAAAAACCAGTTTTGTCTTTCACTCCTGACCCAGTCTGTTTTGTTGTCTGCCAAATGCATAATAAGAGTATCATATGAAAATGCAGGCCACACCTCCTCGCCATTTTTTCCTGAAAAAAAAGTTGTTGTTTTTAGCTCACCTGGCACGAAGTGCCAAGTGAGCTTATGCCGTGGTGCGGCGTCCGTCCGTCTGTCCGTCCTCGTCCGTCAACTTTTCCTTTAAACAACTTCTTCTGAAGAACGGACAGGCCTAGAGTCATGATATTTGGCTGAAAGCTTTGTTGGTAGGAGCCCTACAAAGTTTGAGAACGAAAATGACCTTGACCTGTTTTCAAGGTCACAGGGGTCAAATATGTCAAAAACTTCAAACGACTTCTTCTGAAGAACTAAAAGGTATAGAATCTTCATATTTGGCTGATGGCTT
>NW_018408358.1:51483-71732 GCF_002113885.1 Mizuhopecten yessoensis | reverse complement strand
GTACATACAGGAGAGAAGCCATACAAGTGTGATATATGTGGTATGGAATTCTCTGTATCATCTAACTTACAGACACACAGACGAGTACATACTGGAGAGAAGCCATACAAGTGTGATATCTGTGGTAAGGAATTCTCTGTATCATCTAGCTTACAGAGACACAGACGAGTACATAAAGGAGAGAAGCCATACAAGTGTGAGATATGTACTAAGGGGTTTCCAAGACCAGATCATTTGTGCAGTCATCAAAAGACACATACAGGAGAGAAAGCTTACAAGTGTGATGTGTGTAGTAAGGAGTTTTCTAAATCATTCAGCCTGAAGACACACAGACGAGTTCATACAGGAGAGAAGCCATACAAGTGTGAGATATGTAGTAAGGAATTCTCTGTATCATCTAACTTACAGACACACAGACGAGTACATACAGGAGAGAAGCCATACAAATGTGTGATATCTACTAAGGGGTTTCCCTGAAAAGATCATCTTCGCAGTCATCAAAAGACACATACAGGACAGAAAGCTTACATGTGTGATGTCTGGTAAGGAATTCTCTGTATCATCTAGCTTACAGAGACATAGACGAGTACATTCAGGAGAGAAGCCATACAAGTGTGATATCTGTAATAAGGCATTTAGTAAATCTTCTCATCTACGAAAACATATCAGGATACATACAGGAGAGAAACCTTACCAGTGTGATAGCTGTAGTAAGAAATTAAGTCAATCATCTGACTTACATGTAAGAACACATTACAGGATACATACCGGAGAGAAACCTTACCAGTGTGATATCTGTGGTAAGAATTCTCTGTATCATCTAACCTTCAGACACACAGACGAGTACACACAGGAGAGAAGCCATACAAGTGTGATATCTGTAGTAAGGAATTATATGTATCATCTGACCTTTAGACACACAGACAAGTACATACAGGAGAGAAGTCATACAAGTGTGATGTCCGTAGTAAGGAATTATATGTATCATCTGACCTTCAGACACTCAGATGAGTACATACAGGAGAGAAGCCATACAAGTGTGATATATGTGGTAAGGAATTCTCTGTATCATCTAACCTTCAGACACACAGACGAGTACATACAGGAGAGAAGCCATACAAGTGTGAGATATGTACTAAGGGGTTTCCAAGACCAGATCAGTTGTGCAGTCATCAAAAGACACATACAGGAGAGAAAGCTTACAAGTGTGATGTGTGTAGTAAGGAATTTTCTCAATCATTCAGCCTGAAGACACACAGACGAGTACATACAGGAGAGAAGACATACAAGTGTGATATCTGTAGTAAGGAATTTTCTACATCATCTCACTTACAGACACACAGACGAGTACATACTGCATAGAAGCCATACAAGTGCGATATCTGTGGTAAGGAATTCTCTGTATCAGCTAGCTTTCAGAGACACAGACGAGTACATAAAGGAGAGAAGCCATACAAGTGTGAGATATGTACTAAGGGGTTTCCCAGACCAGATCAACTGCGCAGTCATCAAAAGACTCATACAGGAGAGAAAGCTTACAAGTGTGATGTGTGTAGTAAGGAATTTTCTCAATCATTCAGCCTGAAGACACACAGACGAGTACATACAGGAGAGAAGACATACAAGTGTGATGTCTGTAGTAAGGAATTATATGTATCATCTGACCTTCAGACACTCAGATGAGCACATACAGGAGAGAAGCCATACAAGTGTGAGATATGTAGTAAGGAATTCTCTGTATCATCTAACTTACAGACACACAGACGAGTACACACAGGAGAGAAGCCATACAAGTGTGATATATGTGGTATGGAATTCTCTGTATCATCTAACTTACAGACACACAGACGAGTACATACAGGAGAGAAGACATACAAGTGTGATATCTGTAGTAAGGAATTATATGTATCATCTGACCTTCAGACACTCAGATGAGCACATACAGGAGAGAAGCCATACAAGTGTGATGTCTGTAGTAAGGAATTATATGTATCATTTGACCTTCAGACACTCAGATGAGTACATACAGGAGAGAAGCCATACAAGTGTGAGATATGTACTAAGGGGTTTCCCAGACCAGATCAACTGCGCAGTCATCAAAAGACTCATACAGGAGAGAAAGCTTACAAGTGTGATGTGTGTAGTAAGGAATTTTCTCAATCATTCAGCCTGAAGACACACAGACGAGTACATACAGGAGAGAAGACATACAAGTGTGATATCTGTAGTAAGGAATTTTCTACATCATCTCACTTACAGACACACAGACGAGTACATACTGGAGAGAAGCCATACAAGTGTGATATCTGTGGTAAGGAATTCTCTGTACCATCTAGCTTACAGAGACACAGACGAGTACATAAAGGAGAGAAGCCATACAAGTGTGAGATATGTACTAAGGGGTTTCCCAGACCAGATCAACTGCGCAGTCATCAAAAGACTCATACAGGAGAGAAAGCTTACAAGTGTGATGTGTGTAGTAAGGAATTTTCTCAATCATTCAGCCTGAAGACACACAGACGAGTACATACAGGAGAGAAGCCATACCAGTGTGATATCTGTAGTAAGGAATTTTCTACATCATCTCACTTACAGACACACAGACGAGTACATACTGGAGAGAAGCCATACAAGTGCGATATCTGTGGTAAGGAATTCTCTGTATCATCTAGCTTACAGAGACACAGACGAGTACATAAAGGAGAGAAGCCATACAAGTGTGAGATATGTAGTAAGGAATTCTCTGTATCATCTAACTTACAGACACACAGACGAGTACATACTGGAGAGAAGCCATACAAGTGTGATATCTGTAGTAAGGAATTCGGTCGTTCATCTAGCTTGCGGATAGACATGAAATTACATACAAGAAAAACCCTTTAGAGGTGTACATGTGAGATATGTACTGAGGGGTTTCCCCGACCAGATCATCTGCGTAGTCATCTCAGGAAACATACAGGAGAGAAGTCATACAAGTGTGATGTCTGAAGCAAGGAATTATTGTGTCTTTTAATCTAACTGTATACACCTGAAACCCACAGACATTAAAGATTAAATAATGGGAGAAGTTTATGTTATGTGTTTCATTAGAATTTACTTAAAAAGTACAAGAGAGATCGTTCTCAAATTCCACATCAAAGTAATCCATGGTCCTCGGTGCTTCATGGTCCCTCGTTTTTGCAATTCAAATTTTGGGACTGATTTCGGGGAAAAGATGGGCAACTGGTGGCCATCTTGAATTTGGAGAGTTAGTGTTAATTAGGGCCATATATGTCAGAAAGGAATGGAGGGATATTTCTCAAATTTCCCTTGAAAGTGTCCCATGGACCCAAGCTAAGCATATTGAGTTTAAGGACTGATGGGAAAACCAAAATTGTCGCCCTTCGGCAATCTCAAATTGTTAAGAGGGCTAGAGCTATTTATCAGGTTATACGGGATCTTTCTCAAATTTCACATGAACATTCCCTATGGTCACAACTTATATCCAAGTTTAATTTTGGTACTAATGGGGAAAACCAAGACTGTTGTTTGCTGGTTTTAGCACTAATTCGAATTCTCAAAAAATAAAGGAGAGTTCTCAAATGTATACATAAAGGTTCCCAGCGGTCTTTACTAAAATGCATATCGATTTTGGAACTGATTGAAAAACTGGATGTCACTATCATAATTATTTGTTCTTGATACGGGGATCCCCCTTGTGACAGAGGTCATTATTTTTTCAATGCCTCCGCTAGGAGTTGAACCCCAGACCTCTGGCTTACTAGTCTAACGCTCTACCGAATTAGCTAAAGGAGAAAATCTCCGTAGCCCAGTCGGTTGGAAGTGGCTAGTAATTTCATTAATAATGCTTTTAAATTCCTTTGGATTATTGTTTGGTATGTGCTGTAATTCATTCCCAAACATGAATAACAGACCCATGGGACATGCATGTCTCACCTGGATAGGAATGTTCTTGGACCCAAATAACCGTTTAAACACTGTAGACCAAGCTGGACTCATCAATAGTAATGCATGGAAGAGTTTACTGAAGTTACATAGGGGTGAAAGGGTTAGTATGTTTCAGAGTAAATATGTCCGAGATCGGTACACATGTGAATATGATTACATTTGTATATAGGGTAAAGATCGAAATTATTTCAACATAAACGCAACAAACTAAACCCCCAGAGGCAGGCCAGGATACCATGCTTGATCTTAGTAGCATACATGTGTTATTTACTTCATGCTAAGCGATTGCAAGCATATATGGTTGGACTATCAGAACTAAGTAAATTTTCACATTACCGGTCTATTTTAATCATGACCCTGGACCTTATTATTAAATTGAAAAAAATATTCTTAAAGCCATAATTATGCCAATTTTAACCTTTGTCAGTTGACATTTTGACTCTAGAAAACTTTGCGTGATATTGACCCTGACAGTACAAGTAAGGTATTTGTATGAGAAAACTTAATAGCACTCTTTTTACCAGGTAACAACTGGCCAACAATCAGGACCCTGGGCCTAATCGAAATGCACAGAAAGACTTAACTTTTTCTTCTATTTAGCCAATGTTAACACTAAACTTTAGCCAACACTAAATGTTGACCTTTGACCTAAACACAATACATTAAAAACGATTTGCACTGCTGGTCTACATTTGTATATCTTATACTCTAGTAACCAAATATCATTGCTAAAGGCCGTCATTTACTTGAGGAAACTGTACAGCACTCCACCTCAAGTACATGTACTTACTGGCTGTTCATCAGTTCTTCAAAAAACAGTGTTGACAGACATACATGAGATACTCTGCACCATACTATTATCCGCGAATTTCCAGGGGTCATGGTCAACTTACATTTTCTGCATCCCTGGAATATGTCATGACAAAATGGAAGGCTTTTGGATGGTACAAGTTGTTTAGTTTGATCCTTTGATGTAGATCAAAAGAATTGCACGGCAATGTAAAGGTACAATTGACTGGCTTTGAAGTGGGATGTCACTCTTTGAGTTTAAAGAACGGGTTCTGGTATCAGCCTAGTGATTGGTCAGCTTTTTACCAATCAAATAGCTATCGCAGCCTCCCAATATACACACACATACACTACACGCATGCATCTTGCACCCAGAGGAGGCCGTCCTTAAATGACCTTAGCTGTTAATAGGACGTTAAACAAAATCAAACAAACAAACAAACAAAAAACAAAAAACAAAAAAAAAGCTATCATGTACCTTCGATTATCGTGCAACATTTTCCAAGGTGCGGAGAATATAAATGAAGCGTAACCCCTGGCAGTTTGAGGATGTCATACCATGAGCACAGATCTAGATGCACCTTGTGCTAGTGGCTTTGGTTTGTTTGTGTTTTACGTCCTATTAATAAGTTACCGTCATTTAAAGACGCGCCAGGCTTTGGTGGTTGAGGAAAGAGGGAGTTCCCATAGAAATCCGTCGACCTACGGCCAGTACCTGACGACTGCCCCACGAAGGCCGTGAACCCACGATCGAGTGGGGGAGGGCTAGTGGTCTTTATCTATTGAAGCAGTCTTTATCTGTAAACATGCAAACAACAACAAACTTCTTTATTTCATACAACATTCAAGCATTCATTCATTCATTCATTTGTGTGTTCATTCATTTATTCATACCATACGTCACTTCTTGTATTGAAAAAATAAAAGACAAAATTAATCAATAACTGAATTACCTTCCATTGACTACCAGGTACATCAGTTTGTTACATTCGGAGAAGTCCCTGTTCCAAAATTCGTTTAAAAAGAACCACATGGTAAATAAGATAATACTGCACTAGCATACAGTGTAGTTATTCATCTAATATAAGAAATTTGCAATACTATCTCTTATGTACTTGCTTATATGTACAACCTCATGATATCTACTTGATAAAAACACACATGTGTATTTAATTGTAACACGCATCACCATGTTAAAAATATGTATATTCAATAGGCTGATATAGATGGGGCGTCAACTGGCCTGTCTTTCATCTGAGTGCCAAGAGAGATGGGGTCTCGGTCACTTCATGTATGAACGTAAAATATGGAACAAAATGAAAAATAGTGGCCAAAATCCTCGTCAAAGGTCCCAGCCTGTTTTATGTTTCCGCGAGGCCATTAATAAGTTATAGTTCATGACTGCGTGACCCTACACAGGAAATTTTTAGTATTGCACATCGTCTCTTGTAAACTTAAAAAAGTACCAGAATTTTGTTAGGAAAAATCAGAATTCAATTATATAACTCATTTAATATTACTGACTTTTTATCTTGCTCAAAATGATTCTATGGTCTACAGTCTGTACAACGGTCCTGTTCTGGACACGTAGCATGACGCTCCACTCGGTCACAACAAGATAATCTGTCCTTACCGACGACTATTTGAAGTTGAATGCTTCGTGTATTTTTAAGGATTTCAGATTGTCTCGGTTAGGGGTCAGCAATCAATGATACAAGAATATTTATTTAACGTCACATATTTAAAACAGTACACATTACCATTGTAGTGCTGAAAAATCAGAATTCAATTATGTAACTCATTAAAAAACACTGTGACTTTTTATCTTGCTCAAAATGATTCCATGGCCTACCCATCACTCCTGACCCAGTCTGTTTTGTTGTCTGCCAAATGCATAATAAGAGTATCATATGAAAATGCAGGCCACACCTCCTTGCCATTTTTTCCTGAAAAAAAAGTGTTTTTTTTTTTACCATTAACCAAAACGGGCATGACCTAAAAACTGGCTGTATCACAAGTAAAAGATTCGCCAGGTATAGTTAGTGTATGTGATAAACTGTTGTGAATATTTGTCCACAAGTTTCACATATAGTGCAAATTTTTGAACAGGTGTATACATTATCTCATCCGAGTCCTTTTCCTCATTTTTTCAGGTACAAAAAAGGAGACGCCTAAATGGAAGAAACAGGCGAGAAGTCATACAAGTGTGATGTCTGTAGTAAGGAATTCTGTTATTTCTCTGAGCTGCAGAAACACCTCGGCACACATACAGGAGAGAAGTGTGATGTGTGTAAATGAGAAATTTTGTCAATCATCTACCTTACGAGTACATACAGGAGCTCGAGAAAACCTTTACAAGTGTGTGATATGTACTAAGGGGTTTCCCCGATCATATCATCTGCGTAGACATCAAAGGATACATACAGGAGAGAAAGCTTACAAGTGTGATGTGTGTAGTAAGGAATTTTCTCAATCATCTACCTTACAGAAACACAGACGAGTACATACAGGAGAGAAGCCATACAAGTGTGAGATATGTACTAAGGGGTTTCCCTGACCAGATCAGCTGCGCAGTCATCAAAAGAATCATACAGGATAGAAAGCTTACAAGTGTGATGTGTGTAGTAAGGAATTTTCTCAATTATTCAGCCTGAAGACACACAGACGAGTACATACAGGAGAGAAGCCATACAAGTGTGATATCTGCAGTAAGGAATTTTCTGTATCATCTCACTTACAGACACACAGACGAGTACATACTGGAGAGAGCCATACCAGTGTGATATCTGTAGTAAGGAATTTTCTGTATCATCTAGCTTACAGAGACACAGACCAGTACATACAGGAGAGAAGCCATACCAGTGTGATATCTGTAGTAAGGAATTTTCTGTATCATCTAGCTTACAGAGACACAGACCAGTACATACATGAGAGAAGCCATACAAGTGTGATATCTGTAGTAAGGAATTTTCTGTATCATCTAGCTTACAGAGACACAGACCAGTACATCCCGGAGAGAAGCCATACAAGTGTGATATCTGTAGTAAGGAATTTTCTGTATCATCTAGCTTACAGAGACACAGACCAGTACATACATTAGAGAAGCCATACAAGTGTGATATCTGTGGTAAGAAATTATCTGTATCATCTAGCTTACAGAGACACAGACCAGTACATCCCGGAGAGAAGCCATACGAGTGTGATATCTGTAGTAAGGAATTTTCTGTATCATCTAGCTTACAGAGACACAGACCAGTACATCCCGGCGAGAAGCCATACAAGTGTGATATCTGTAGTACGGAATTCTCTGTATTATCTAGCTTACAGACACACAGACAAGTACATACTGGAGAGAAGCCATACAAGTGTGATATCTGAAGTACGGAATTTTCTGTATTATCTAGCTTACAGACACACAAACAAGTACATACTGGAGAGAAGCCATACAAGTGTGATATCTGTGGTAAGGAATTATCTGTATCATCTAGCTTACAGAGACACAGACGAGTACATACAGGAGAGAAGCCGTACAAATGTGAGATATGTACTAAGGGGTTTCCCAGACCAGATCATTTGTGCAGTCATCAAAAGACACATACAAGAGAGAAAGCTTACATGTGTGATGTGTGTAGTAAGGAATTTTCTAAATCATTCAGCCTAAAGAGACACAGACGAGTACATACAGGAGAGAAGCCATACAAATGTGAGATATCTACTAAGGGGTTTCCCTGACAAGATCATCTGCGCAGTCATCAAAAGACACATACAGAAGAGAAAGCTTACACGTGTGATGTCTGTAGTAAGGAATTCTTTGTATCATCTACCTTACAGCTGACTAACAGACGAGCTACATACGGGAGAGAAGCCATACAAGTTTGATATCTATAGTAAGGAATTTAGTAAATCTTCTCATCTGCGAAAACATATCAGGATACATACAGGAGAGAAACCTTACCAGTGTGATAGCTGTAGTAAGAAATTAAGTCAATCATCTGACCTACATGTATGAACACATCACAGGATGCATATAGGAGAGAAGCCATACAACTGTGATATCTGTGGTAAGGAATTATATGTATCATCTGACCTACAGACACACAGACGGGTACATACAGGAGAGAAGCCATACAAGTGTGATGACTGTAGTATGAAATTCGGTCGTTCATCTAGCTTTCGGAAACACATAAAATTACATACAAGAAAAACCCTTTAGAGGTGTACATATGAGATATGTACTGAGGGGTTTCCCTGACCAGATCATCTGTGTAGTCATCTCAGGAAACATACAGGAGAGAAGCCGTACATGTGTGATGTCTAAGGCAAGGAATTATTGTGTCTTTTAAGCTAACTGTATACACCTGAAACCCTAAGGAATTTTCTCAATCATCTACCTTACAGAAACACAGACGAGTACATACAGGAGAGAAGCCCTACATGTGTGATGTCTAAGGCAAGGAATTATTGTGTCTTTTAAGCTAACTGTATACACCTGAACCCCACAGACATTAAAGATTAAATACTAGGAGGTGTCCTAAATAGTGGGCTAATGATTTTTCATATAAAGCTTGTACTTTTCGGTCTTTGAAATACTCGTATTACATTTTTGTGTTTATAAAGATATATAACTATAGTTCCATTTATTTATTTATTTCATATATTGTAAAGCATGTGTGGAAGCCGCTAAATTTTTTTTTTGTTTTATTGTAATGCTTTTTTTTTTTTTAAGTGTTAGTTTGCATCAATAAATAATCAGGGTTTACTTATCTTCATATATGTGCGGATTCTGGAATATCCGTACCGCGACCGGTTTTCAAACTTACATTTTGTACTTTCGTTTTCAATATACGTGTAACGCAGCATAATCACAGTGTGTCCGGATAATGTATATGTGGGACTGTATTGTCTGTAACTGACCATTGACGACTGGACATTGACTTAAGACATGCGCAAGGCATTCTCTTTCTTTTTCCCGCTTTAATCTCTCAGTCTATGTCTACTTCACTCTAGCTCTATATTTTGAAGGCGTCAGATCAATTCTCAATTTCTTCGATCAGGAAGATTTTGTTCAAAAAGGCTGGATCCTCTTTCCTATATTTTCTTTCTCCTCAGCACCACATGCAGGGTAAGCAGTTTTATGTATAATTCATTTAATCGATGTGTCTAATATATATATTTCCTTCGTTAATTTCACAACAACTTCTTTGTTCATTAGATGTCGTCATGGCCATTTTACTTTAATGATAGACAAAAGACACTCAGTTTGATTGTAACGTAAATTGTTAATAAAATTTGAATAGTATTGTTCATACTTACTGGTGTAAATATACCCGGATGGTCATTTCGTTAATGATACAACTTCACGTAGATGTTGTGTACATAGTTTGAATTGCGATCATTTCGCGCCATTATTCGAGGCGTAGGAATTATTTGTAATAGGTTTTCATTATTTGTATTTTAGGGACTCTTTCCCGTATCCCGTTTTAATGCTGCAATGAATAAATGTGCACAACTGAATTTGAAGACTTCGCCTGATTTGTCCAATACCGCAAACAACCCTAACTGCACATACTCTACACATGTAAACACTTAACTGCAAAAATAACAAAATATGAAATTTAAACGAAATTTCTTCTTTTATTAAATGTGAAATTGTTGTTTGTGAATTTTACATTATGAGATTCATTCTATTTTTGCTCTTTTTTATTATTAAAAGGACATATTTAGTTAAGTTAAAAAAACAAACAAAAAAACTATCATATTTTATTTTTGATTGTTCACATGTTAGTACACAGTGGAGAACATGACAATTATTACATTGTATTTCATATTGTCTTACATACTAATGAATTCTATCTTCTTTTTCATTCTGTTTCTTTTTCATGTACAATAACAACTGCTTGCGTTCTTATTATTAGATAGTAAATAATTCTAGATATGATAAACATCGATAGAAAGAATGAGCAAAATATGGATTTAAATTCAATTAATCAATGGTCAATGCTGTGCTGATAACGGCCCACTTCACTACTACTTGGTCGGCTTTTGCTCGGGGATATGACAGGATACATTGATTTTCAATTAGCGTATAGTATGATATTGCAGAACGGACCCCACCAATAGTTGTCATTGTATGTTTGTTCCTGCATGAGTAAATATATTTCTTTATGATGATGATACACATATTCACACTTTCATTTTCAGGATTGTCATCTATTCCGCATATAAAGGAAACATTTGACCATGGAAAATCAATATTACAATTAGTTACAAATTGTCGTCTTAATGACTAAACCCACGTGTATGAAGTCAATCCCAAAATAAATGCTTCAGCGTTTCTCTATTTACCGTAGAAACATTACAAATTTCTGTTTCTGTAATGTTCATTTTCATTAGTCTAGAGTTTGTATATAGTATTCCATGTAGCAATTTAAATTGAAAAGTTTGTAGTGTTGTGTCATCTGTTATATTGAAGGGTAGTTTGAAGTACATCTTCCAACTGTCATTTGTTATATCTAATCCCATTTTCCCTTGCCATTTTTGCATAGATGAAATAGAGAGATCTAGATATTGATTGACCAATACTGCATAAAATCTCTAGTTATCTTTTCTTTCCCTTTTATTATTTGTATGTATTAGTTTTCTGGTACATCAATATTTTTCCTGTATGTTTTAATCACATTTTTCCATGAGTTTGGGATAGATGCTAGTAAGCCATAGTACTCATCGAAGTTAATTTGGATATCATATTGAAGTTTAAGTAGATTCACATCAATAAATTCACCCCTGTCATTAACTAAGTCTTTAATGAAGAAAATATTATTTTCTACCCACCTTTGATACAGTACATACTGTTTGTTTATCTAATTTTTATTGTAAAACAATATTGGTTGTGATAGTTTTTCTGACGGGGTTGTGGGTGGAGCACGCTCTATAGAAGCCCATATTTTAATAATATTACTCCAGAAAGGATTGAAGTGATCTGTTATGTTGTTTAGACACTCGCTATTCCTATACCAAATTGACTCACCTCCAAATTTTAGAAGTTTATCAGCAATTATTTTTTTCCAAGGAGAATTGTTGTTGGCATCTAGTATTTTTTTATCCATGTCACTTTTAGCGCTTGGCAGTATGATTTCACATGAGTGAGTCTAAGGCCTCCATTCTCGTATGAGTTTATTATTACATTCCTTTTAATCTTGTCAATTTTCCCTGACCATAAAAAAAATAAAAAATAGTTTTTGGATGTTGTTAATGAACACATCAGAAGGATCTGGAAGTACTGTAAAAATATGTGTGAATATTGGGAGTGCTAGTGTCTTGATTACCGTGACTTTCCCTATGTAACTAAGATTTCTAAAAGACCAGTCATTTAATAGTTTTTTAACCGATTCAAATGCAAAGTTTTGTAATGTTACATCATCCTGGTTCAGATCATATGTGATCCCAAGGAGCTTAAATTTCCCTCTTTGATTCCAAAAAATATTCTTTTCTTGCAAGTATTCTACCCCACAACCCCGCTTTGCCCCCAGCCAAACTACATGGGGTTTTCCTAAATTTAATTTCAAACTAGAACATTCAGCAAAATAATCTAAGGTAACAAATGTTTCCTTTAGAGATTGTTCATCATCTTCAAGACAGAGTGTCGAATCATCTGCATATTGACTTCAGAGTGGTCAATATTAAGCCCTTTAAGAGTTAAATTTTAAGGAACTGCTTAGTAATTCCTCAGATAAAATGAATAAGTATGGGGAAAGAGGGTTAAAATTAAAGTTAAAATTTAGTCTAAAACGTATCCAGGCATGAAACTGACGTTTCGACACGAGCTTCAACTGAAATTCAGTTTAAATTCACATAGAGATTTTAAGTAAAAATTGAAGTAAAATTGCATTTAAAACTAAAGTTGTAAGCTCTTTTAAAGAAAAAGCAACTTGAAATTGACCTGAATAGTTTCACAAAATGTATACTTCTCTCTGAGACTCAGTAACACTGAATTTGCATTCGTATAAGGGTGAATTGTGAAATTATAATAAATTTGTCGGGCAATAGTGTAAAAATCTGCTGTTACATAATGCGTACTACAGCTTTATTTACAAAATAAACACTTTTGTTTACTGTATACTGTAATTCTAATTTCGAAACCGACATTGGTTTGGTGAAAGTGTGATCGTTAAGAGTGTGACCACATTTCCCCTTACCCATTGTAAATAAAAGCAAGTAAAATCTGTTGATGTGTTGTATTCTTGGTGTCATCATATGTAATCAAAATCCCTTTATGATTGAAATTGGGGCAACATGTTTAAAGTCAGGATTAACGGAGCCATAACTACCGGATGTACATAAAGTAATATTGTGTTATTGTCACATTTTCATCACTGTACCACAAAATGCACGACAGCATATCTTTGACTTTGTAAGTTAACAGATCACTAGATGTACTTCGAAGGCGCTAACATCTTAGTTTCTATTTACATGTACTTTGTATAGGATTCCAAAATTTCGGTTTTAATTACTACATTGTTAATATCCCGGTAGTTTCATTTGTCGGACTTTTTACGTTGGGTCTCCAATGCACGTGTCTGTTACAGCTTGTCTATGTATCATTTACTATCCGTATCGGGTCGACATAAAACATTGATACTGTTTATATTTCTTACTCCCAGCGACATATTCATGTCTTCAGCGCTTCAGTGAATAAGGGTTACGTCGTCTTTGTGATGCAGGTGAAATATCGGGCTACGGAGATATGTTTACGTCCTCACCACGACTAAGGTCATATGAGGACGGGTCCCTAAGGAGACGCAGCTGAACAGAAATTGTAGGAATTAAAGACCATTATAGATACCGATTACAATACTCATAACTAGAGTAGAAAATATAAAACAAAACACAAATAAAAAACCACAACAAAACCAACAGAAGACACCCGCGACGTACTGATGATGAAAACAGAAATCCTCAATATGCCGGAAGTAAAACAGGTCTTGTGCCACATATGGTCCCAATCATCAATACTTTGGGTCAAGTGTCCAATTCGATATAGTATGCAAAATAGTCATTAAAATTATAAAATACAAGTCTATTATAATGACGGGTATCTATATCCCATAGCTGGACAGCAGGTCAAAGGTGAAGACTTTTATTTTTATTTTTCAGAAAATAGAACAGGAAGTAGTACCTTGCTTGTATTAGTGTCTGCTTAAATGATATAATGAAATACAGACAATAATTATCTAGTCAGTTTAAAGTAAGCCGACCATGTGACATCACCACAGTTTCAAGTTTACCTGTTGACGTTTTTCCTTTCTTTCTATTAGAGTATATTTAAACGGTGAAGTTCTGAGCTACAGTTTTTTTATGATGGAATTAATCGTCATCTCATAACTTGAAACCAGGTCAAAGGTGAAGTCTAGAAAATCCAATAGTTTAGAAACAAGATATAGCTGTAAAACGCATGACAGCCTGCGGCGTCCCACTAGGTCGTAACTTGTTCATAATAATGTCTGCTTACGTACGATATCGTTAAAATCTTTTTAAATGATATTTTGCATGACTTTGTCTCTATTCAAAATTCAATAGGCCGACCATGTGATATCGGCATATAGGTATAGTTAGTTTACTTGTATACGTTTCCTTGAATACCTTTCAGAGTACTTAATCATTGTTCTTACTGTTCTGTTAAGTATTTCATTATTCGTTTAAATTTTGTAACATGAGATCATCAATTATATTTTAATGTATAAGGAAGACTTACACTAAAGCATGGTTTAGTCCGAGTGGTCCAGTCTCGTTCAGCCCTTTTTTGCGTTCTCCATGGCCGAGTCTCTTTGGTCTGGCCTGGGACTATCACCTGTGTGGAACTGTTCGTATGAAAATGTAGTTTTATTTTATTTTATTTTAAGACACTATCTATGCCTCAAGCCTACAACATCATGCAAATAGGATTTATGTTATAAAATATTTCGACTGTGCATTTGTGTAGAGATTAGTTTAGTGTGTGATGTCATTGTTATCGACTCTAATAAACAGTACCTGATAATTAAGATCAGGACTAATGACAGTTAAATGGAGTCATGACAACCGGTTGAACATCAATTATGCCATTCTGACATTTTTATTAAATTTGTTTTCTCTGGTTCGGGTACTTTGGTAAGGGTTTCAAAATCAATCTGTATTGATTAAAAAAAAAACATTACGCACAAACGGTTTTAAGTTTATAATCGTTAATTAACCTTTTCCCGTCGGCTTGGTTGTGCATCCATCCATATGTATGTGCTTATATCTGTAAATGTACAGCAAAATGTGGTTTACATGTGTCTCCCCACAGACTTATATCAAGTAAACCTTACATACAAAAAAATAACCTTTAGTTGATTAATGCGTCAAACTTCGGTCTTTTAACATGCGAGCGTGAGATTTAAACAAAGTTGTTGATTAATAGAATCTTCCCCTACCTTGAGGCCGGGCTGCCGACGCTTTACAGGGAGAATATTGGAGGTAATAGATGTAATGCCATATACATCGTATTGTCTGAGTAAACACGCAACAAAAAACATTAGGTCAAGTAAGAGGATGTTGATCATTAAATGTATGTTTTATGACAGGAAGAAAAAATCAATTAATCACTCAAAAAGTGAAATTAAAGGTAGATTTAGCCATAAAACCTATAGCTGACAGAACAGTTATGGGCATAAAGTGGAGGAGGTATGGATTGTCCGCGCACGGCGTAACAGACACAATTAAACTAGGTAAGGTCAATGTCTGTTTAGATAACTTTAAATTCAACGATGAACCTTTATCTACGATCAACACCATGCACTCCGCTATTATTTCTAAGCATGTGTACAGTAAACTGACAGTATAACCCTATAATTGACTGTTTTATAGTCATTGTAATAACGTGTAACGTACATTGAGGAACTGTTAGATGTACACAATATACCGATCGGATGTTAAATACATATGTAACATGTACCTAATTTAACTTCCCTCTTCCGTATTTTTTTCATTCCGTAACATGGATCAACCAATCTTAAAAATATAGCACATATGTGCGCGTTTGTATTGCACACTTGTTAAATCGTTAAATTGTGGACACTATGATGTACACACGGTCCTTTTGGTGCGTTGTCCACATACCTGTATTATGTCGATGACAAAATCTCGTTCTATCTCGTTAGCAGGTATTAGTCCACAAAATCATCACAGCGTGTATGGATTTTGTTAAAAAGACGTAAATCGGGCTCCTATTTTAGGTTTTCCCTACAAGCATAATCAACGTATATTCCTGTACACGGCGAGCTCATTCTAATTAAGTTAATTCATTGTTTATCGACCATTTATTATGTGTGTATACATCAGCCGGTATAGATACGCGTGTTTGACTTTAGAGTACAATGGTTTTCAGATATCGATATCATTTTCGAGCATATACATAGTCTGTATTCTTATACATAGCGAACTCATTCAAAGTTTTAAACATTTATCTGAATCTATTGTTCTATTACCTGATTTTATATGTGTGTATTTTCAACTTCACAGTACACTGCGTTACGGTATGTACCTTGTGCGGGCCTCTTTTATAGACATGTTAGATAAATCAAACACACTTGATTCAAACAACATAACGATCAGTTGAAGAAGGAAGTTTTATTCGCTTGGAATAATCGTATACATTTCGTTTCGGTCCCTTTTCGGTCCGATGCGGTATGTTTCGGTCCGTTTCGGTGATTCGTTGCACCGGTTGAATTCAGAACAAATGCAAATGGCGGCCTGTAAGATATGGCTTGTTTTCACAGAATTGATATAAGAAACGTTAGTAGCAATGGCAAGTAAGTTATCTATCCGCCGCGCCCAGGTGCACGTGCCCAATACGTGTGCATGGTGCGAAAGCGTACAAGACGTTAACTGGTACTGTAATGACTGTCAGGAGGCTTTGTGTGACCGCTGTTTTGAGGGTCATCAACGCGCGAGAAAGACGCGGAATGATGACGTCGTACCAATAAAGGAGGCAAACAAACTCGGGGAAGCCGTACTCCCAGAGGGATGTAAGACACATCGAGGTAAGACATGTGACCTGTACTGTAGTGACTGTGACATCGTGATGTGTGCGATGTGTTTTACCAAGAAACATAAACAACACACTTTCAAAAATATTGAAGAGGAAATTGTCTCGCAGCAACAGTACATGCAAGATCAATTAAAAATATTAAAGTCCAAGTCAGTCCATTTTAATGATAATCTATCCAAACGTCATGAAATGAACAAGTCAGTCAAAGAGAGCGTGGATGTCATCCGACAAACTGTACAAACCCAGAGACAAAAACTGAAAGCAGAAATTGATTCCATAGCCGACGCCGTCTTGGTCGAGTTGTCGTCCTTGGTGGAAGAAGAAGAAAAATCCTATCAACAGGATTGTAAATCTCACGAACAAACTATCAAAGAGATCAAACAACTGATCAGAGGTGTAGAGCAAAACGCAGAAAAGATGTCTAGTACATCATTGGTCGAGCTGACAGGGAGACTGAGAACCACCATACCGCTGTATGCTGTTACTACAAAGATCATGTTACCTCGCCCACCTCACTTCATGCCTGGGAAACTTAACGCAGATCAGATGAAGTCAATGATTGGATATATTCATGTCGACCAATTGAAGACTGAAGACCTTAGGTATGAGAAGAAAAAGGTCGACAGTAAAAAGGTTAGTCAGATTTCTACATTCCGAGTACCTCGGCAGGTACAAATCAACTCGATATGTCCTAGTGACGACATTCACGCATGGATGTCAGTATTTAGTTCTAATGAATTGATTAAAGTCAACAAGGAAGGTAAGGTCATAGAGTCTGTCAACCTTGACTTTAACCCGTGGTGTCTGGCAGTGACCAACACAGAAGAACTACTGATCACGCGTTGTGATGTTTCACCGTTGATACACAAACTATCCAAAGACAGACTTGTGACCAGATTCGCTGACATCAGTCCGTTAGTAGCCCGGGGTATCAGTGTTAGTGACAGTGACGAGGTGTTCGTTACTACTCACACTACAACAATACAGGTACTGAACATGTCCGGGGAGAGGATCAGACAAATCTCGTGTGGAAGTGATGGGCTGAGTATCGTATGTTTGACAACAGGATGTATAGCTGTCACCACTGGCGCGGACATTTATTATTGTAAAGAAATGATTGTCATCAACAAATCTGATCAGATCATACACAAGTGGAGAGGGGAACTAGACAATGGTCAGAAGTTAGGAAAGTCGATACAATGTGATATAGCACGTGATAGATATGACAGAGTGTTTGTACCAGACTACAACACTAACCAGGTATACGTCCTCTCGGGGAATGAACAACAGGCCAAGTGTCTCCTGGACAAGAAACATGGAGTAACAGAGCCAATGGCTGTGCGTGTAGACAGGTGTGGACATGTTTGGATCGGATGTTACAATGGTACAGTACATGTGATGGAACTATAAACAAATCAGTGGTATCACCAGACCGAGTCGATATCAAAATGAATGAAAACATAGCATTATATTCTAATGCCGATACAAATGTTTTCGTGCTATAAATCCGTAGCGTGAACGCCTTAAAATGATCCAATTTATTTCATGTGTTACGGTAAAAACATGTCAACTATATCGTGTGTTGTTTATTTCGATTATCACAAATTTCTGTTTTGAACTTTATTGTGATCAGTATGAAATCGAAGAGCTCTACGCTGAATTTTAACAGGACCTGGTTTATGTTCCATCATAATGTAATGTCAACAGATATATATACATTTGGCTTAACTCATTCACCCCTGAAATTTCATAATGAACTATTCCAACCTTTGAATTGGAAGAGTTCAAATGTAACTTCAGGGGTGAATGAGTTAACATATCATAGTTATTGTATAGCTTGAAAACGTTGATTTATCAATGTTCACAATAAGCGTGACATGTAGACAACACATTTTCATTTGTTTTTTTAATCCAATGAATCAATATCAGGAGATAATGAGCTATCACCAGAAATTAATACTTCTATATTATCTAAAGTTGAGAAATAAATTAATTTAACTAATAGATTCATCCAACTTGAATATGATTAGTATATTTTTATTTAATACTTCCTGTTATATCAATCTGCTTCGAGTATGTGTGTGTGTGTGCGTGTGGGTATAGAAGTATGTATGTTGCCAGTGGCGCAGTACTTGTACTTTAACGTGGAAAGTGACCTACACATCTACGCCACTGGTATTAGTGTGTGTAGTTCAACATTCAGCAATATTTTTAATTCAAATATATATACATATTTTCCCTTTAATTGTCCATTTATTTCAATAATCTCAATAAGTAATAATTATCGATAATTTTGTAAATATACCTTATTATTCAGTGTAAATGTATATATGTTGTACCGGTTCAGGAGAAGACTTATATAGGGACTGCCTGTTGTCTAATCCTTTTGTTAACACAATAACATTTGCTGAAACAAATCATTTTCTCATTTATAAAATGTTATTCTGTTGAAATCAGTTATTTTGTTGAGATTTTGAGATAAGTGTTAAGTGTCTGTGGAGTGTGTAAACTAGACGATGTTAAGAGTGATGTAGCAAACAAGTTGATGGACGGAAAACGGATATGTGCCATGTCTTGATTTTAAGACAGAAAAAACAATCACATGTGATATTGTTTGTAGCAGTCTTTATCTGTAAACATGTTAACAACAACATTTTTATTTCATACATCGTTATCATACATTTATTTGTTCAATCATTCATACATTTGTTTCTTCATTCATTTATTCATTCATACATCACTTCTGTAATAATAAACAGGTGAACATAGTCAATCTGGACCTCATTGTTTATCTGTAAATTTTAAAAACAAAATTAATCAATAACTGAATTTCTTTCCATTGACTACCAGGTACATCAGTTTGTTACATTCGGAGAAGTCCCTATTCTAGAATTCATTTAAAAAGAACCAGTGTAAATAAGATAAGCCTGCACTTGCATACAGTGTAGTCATTCATTTAATATCAAATTTTGCAGTGTCGCTCATGTACAACCTCATGAGAATTTAAAATGGGTTCTATATATAAATGTCAGAAAATATCGAGACATCGCCAAAGAACACTCTTACTACAAGCTATCAGGGGGACTAGTAATGTGTTTACTCATGTTTGATTATATAATTTTTAGCTAAGGCGTTAGCCGCCAGCTATTGGTATTACTTTAGTTAATGAGCTCAGATATTCATAAATGTCGATTTCACACAGACGGCCTCTAGCGGTTATCACTGGTACTAAATTGAATCATATACCGGCCCTACTGTCTTTATTATGCGTAACTTTGGGCTCAAATGCACTTGAATTGCTTGTAAATATCATTCCTTTCCTTTATAGAACATATGATCTTATCACAACGTCGTATTCTTATTGAAAATGCACCCTGTTTATCTCAATCGGGAACTGCTACTTGACTGTAGGTCATGCATGCTACACGCAACTTCCGGTAAAAAT
>NW_018408358.1:18270-39578 GCF_002113885.1 Mizuhopecten yessoensis | reverse complement strand
TATTGATCAAAACAAACGTAGTTTCCAACATTTGTGCCTTTAATCAGTAGGGGATGTTCAATCACATTTATCAGGCTTTCAGCATCAAGTAGGGGCTGTTCAATCACATTCATCAGGCTTTCAGCAACAATATTCACAGATTCAATCTGTTCCAAGTAAAGATCACTGACTTCTCCATTAAGGAAAAGTTTGCGAGGAAAGCATTTGAACTACATTTGAACTATTCGCTTATGGAAGGATCTGTGGACTCGGCTGTCATGTGTCTGAGTGAAAATGATTTAGTCAGAGGTTACTCCTATATACAGTAACTCACAGACTTCAAAATGTCATGTCACTGTTGGTACAGTTCTTGCAGCCTTTTGAAAAAGTTAATGAAGTCCTCAATGGTATAAGAGAGTGGGTTCAGTTCTTATTTCTCATCCTCCTTCCTCACATCAATAACCATCCATGTCTGTTGTAATATTGATTGCTTTTCCCCTAAAATAGAACATAGTCACGATATAATTTCTGCACCAGCAATAATAATATTTAGAGACAATATTTAAACAAAAAGGAGGCATAGCAATATGAGCTTGTATAGTGAGAAATAAGGCATTAAAGCTGAGGAGTTCATTAAAATGTTTCACAAACATTTCAATAAGTCAATCTATTTGGCAGCAGAACTAAATATAAGCAAAATGTACATAAGACAGCACATCTCATTGGGGCTTAAGACACCTAAACTAATTTCTTAGATGGTAAAACATGTGTACATAAAAAAGGTAACAGTGAAAACAAAACAAAGTTATCTCTCTTTTTTAAATAAATTGCCTTCGAATTGAAAAGCCTGATAAAGTTGAAACAGTACTCTTGCGGGAAAAAAAAGGAAATATTTTCTTGAACCACAGTAAAAAAAAAGGACAAATGCATTTAGATATTCATGGTTTTCATTAATACAAAAGATGAAGCAGAACATCACTCTCCCCTGGTTGTTTCCCGAAAGAAGAAATTAACCAGGAAACATGGAGATGTCCTTTGCACTCCTTTGTTTTGCTTACAGTGTGCAAATGTGCCTACTATGTGCTAATTAACTTTCCATGTGATGGTTTTGTTTTTTATGTGCTGTGTGCAAATGTTCTAAACGTGCTTAAATTACCATGTGCTGATGTGCTTACCGTGTGCAATGTGCCTATTATGTGCAAAATGCTTTCCAAGTGATAAACTCTTTTTTTCTGTGCTTACAGTATAGTAAATGTATGTTTTTTTTAAATTTTTGCATGTAGTAATATTTTGGCCTCTGTTATTATACTCATGTTTTGTCGAAATACAAGCTCTTTGTAGCTTATGTTTTTTTTCTTTTGCAAAATTGACGTAAAATAAATATTTGTGTATCTTGTAAGTGCTTAAGGATTTTAACTGTAGGATTTGGGACTACACTGTATATAGAAAAACTTTTCCCCAGTATGTGGATTTTTTTACACCTTTTGTCATTAAACAAATTATGTTCAGATTTCAGACAGAAGATACTTTAAAATTGTAAAACTCAGAAAAGGTTGAAAAATAATTATATTTCGATTTTTTCTTCTAAGAACTATTATCTCTAAAGTTATAAATGATAACTACTTTAACAGGTCTGGTTTCCGAATTGGAAACCGAGCCCTGTGTGACCTGTTAATGATCATTAAATAAGGCCAATTAAAACAAATATTGTGATTCTGCTAACCCCACAGATACTGGACACACTTATAGTAATATGATGTGTATAAAGTATAATATATTATACACACATTACTTATATTGGTGTGTCCGGCACCTGTGGCTTACCCGACTTATCCTAGATTTGTTAAAGTCAGAATTCCTGCTCTATATAAGCGAAGTAAAAATATTTTTCAAATTAAAAAAAATGCCTAGCTAATACTTGCCTACCCTATTCTTTTCTGCGGATGATAGTAGAAACACAAGTAATTGTGTTGGCCTAATGTGTCTGTCATTTCATAATATTTAGAACTACTATACTTTTTTAAGTTTCCAAAACATCAAGTAGTATAACAATTGAAACTTCAATGACAGCCAACATCACAATGAATCTAATAATACAATGTTTATAACATGGTTTTTTTCCTCAACTTAATCAGAAGAAATGTAAGGCCAAATATCCTCACAAACAACTCTTAAGGACATTCCAATATGGCTGGCACACCAAACTGTATATCAAATTCAATAATGCATTCCGTTAGCATTAAACAATCCCAGTCACAAAATAATCCTCCTCTTATATTTCTCTAACACAATTGAAATACAGGCACATTAAATTTCAGAAAAAAACCCCACATTCATTTACTGATGAAAAACTCACTTTTTATGTCCATTTTCCAAGCTAAATATAAGTCACAATTCAGGAAAAAAACCAACATTTAAACTTGTAAATATCATAAGGTTGGATGTCCATGGAGATGCATTTGTCGAGAAAAATGTGCAATGATATTGGCTTCCCATTTCCCTTTCTCTATCTCGTATGGACACTGAACTAAAGCCAATATAGCCAGTTTTTTCTTATACCTTTCCTGACTGCTCGAGCCCAAGCACTGGAAATAGGTCAACTTTTTGGGTTTCATCTTGTTTACGTTTCACTTCATTGAACCGTGCTGCTCATTAATATTCTGCCCCGCAATATGGCGGCACCTCATTTTCGATGTAACTATGGAATGTCGTCTTACACGCAATATATAAATGTAGGCAGGGACGTAAATTCAAGAGTCACAAATTTTAGCCAATCAGAGGACAGTCTTTCCGTGTAATGGCTTAATCCAGCGATAGTTCCAAGAGTAAATACGAAGTTGTAGAAGGATACTCAGTTCTAACTAAGAATAACATTATATCCACTGACTTTTGAGTGAACTTGAGTCTGTGGTAATGGATTCTATTTGCAGTTTGCTTAGTATTACTGGTAGTTGACGTATGTCTCGTTTATGAATATCTGAGCTCATTAACTGAAGTATTTTACCGGAGGTTGCATGTAGTATGCATGACCTACAGTCAATATGTAGTTCCCGATTGAGATAAACAGGGTGCATTTTCAAGAAGAATACGACGTTGTGATAAGATCATAGGTTCTATTAAGGAAAGGAATGATATTTACAAGCCATTCAAGTGCATTTGAGTCCAAAGTAACGCATAATAAAGACAGTAGGTCCGGTATATGATTCAATTTAGTACCAGTGCATACCGCTAGAGCTGCGTATGTGTGAAAACGGCATTTATGAATATCTTGAGCTCATTAACTGAAGTGATACCAATAGCTTGCGGCTAACGCCTTAGCTAAAAACAGTGTTCAGGGATTACATGTTAGTGTTAATTTTGTACTCTTATTTGAATACTGACAAAGAGATGTCGCCAATACCATAAAAAATCTGAACAGATTTTAAAAGGAAGCCGGAATACAAAGTTGTGAAATATCGACTTTCTGAGATAGAACACACCTTTACATGCGAGATGTAAAGATAATCTGAAGAGTACACACTTGAATGAGCCAGCATGTCTTAAAACGTTTGTCAAACTAATTTTGTTCTAAAGGATGATATTACCGCATATGATTTCGAGTACAGATACCTGTAATTGGATCCGTCTTACTGCATTCCGACATTCGTTGTCCACGACATATAATTACTGAGGTTACATGCAACTATTTCCTGTGTAAACCTTGAAATACACGAGTAGACTATCATGCAGATTAATATATACATGTATGTTTGTGGTGTAAATACGTTTTAGATAGAACATTTTCCAAACGTATAATGTGTGTGTTGCTGTTTTTTATTTGACTACCAAATTGACAGATTAACCAGTTACTCGAGCGGTAGAAAGAGTGACCGGTTACAAAACTAAGACCGGTTTGACAACCCCAGTATTATGGCATTTGGATCATTTTCTGATCCATCACTTGCGACTACTTGGTTAGCTTCGGCACCTTATGGTGTAACGTTCCTGTTACGAGTAGATATTGTTACCTTCCAGAGCAATGATTTCACATCTGCTTTAGTTAGTTCATGTTGTGTAAAAATTCGTGTCCTTTGTTAGATATGACTTGTATATTATTTTATATACGGTATATCCCGCGCAAATTGTCTTTTGAAAACGTATCTATGTTTAGGATATTTAGTGAAATTAAAAGTATATGAATAAAAGATAAATACAGGTACTGCCATCAAAGGTAGTGGTAGCATATGTGTTAATTCTCTAATAATAGTAACAATAATTAATATACAACATTTATATAACGCCCTATGTAATTTGTAAAATTACTCTAAAGCGTTTTACACCATATGGATAATAGTATTATATATAAGTATTTACATGACGTCTTTGCAAATAGCCAAAAATGCAGACATGAAGAGGTGAGTTTTGATGTCTATCTTAAATTTTGCCAGGGTATTTGACTTTCTAAAAGCAGAAGGTAAGATATTTCACAACGTGGCCGAAACCCTCGTAAAGCATCGGTTTCCATACGTCACAGTATGAGATTTTGGGACACACAACAATGATTCTGACTCCGACCGCAGTAATCGCGACGGCTGATACAGGGTAACTAGCTCCTGTAGGTACTGAGGAGCTGTTCTTTGTGCCTTGTATGTGTACACCAAACTTTTGTACTGCGACCTGTACCCTACAGTTAACCAGTGCAATGAATATAGCACAGGCGTGATGTGCTCCCTTTCGAGTACGAGTGACCAATCGTGCTTCAGTGTTCTGGACCCTCTGCAGACCACTAGTTAGTTTGTCAGATATACCACAGAGCAGGACGTTACCATAATCCAACCGAGAGGTAACAAGCGAATGCACCAACATATTGCATGCATCTGCAGTTATAAACTGCCGGATACAGCCGATGTTCCTGATCTGGTCAAGTAACTGGAAAGACATTTTTGCTGACACTTTGGGGAAAAGACGATTATTTTCGTCTTTTCCGGATAAGGCTTTAGAATGTTTGCGTTCATCCAGGTACTGATATCTGTCAGACAAGCTTTCAGATTTTCTGTTATTGTATCCCAACTGTCCTGTGGTTTGATGACCATGTAAATGTGTGTGTCATCAGCATAGCAATGATAGAGAAGGCAATGGCGACGACAAATCTCTCCGATCGGATTAGAGTACAGGCAATATTTTCGTGACCTAACACCGACCCTTGAGGAACCCTGAAATCTAGTACTTTTTCTTGTGAGTTGGTACATCTGATGGCAACACACTGTCGTCGTTAGCTCAGATATTACTGTATTCAGCATAGTGCGGTATCAGTCACTCCATAAGAGTACTCAATACGTTTATAAAGTAGGCCATGATCGATATCGTCAAATGCAGCTGACAAATCCAGCATGACAAGCACCGCTCTGCACTTGTTATCCAATGCAGAAGCTATGCCATTATTAGACAGAAAAGGCAGATTTGATACTGGGCGGTAGTTCTTCAACTCCTCCTTGTCCATTCCAGGCTTCTTCAACAATGGTCTAACATGTACCTTCTTGAAACACCATGGAACCTTTGACTAAGCCATTGATTTGTTCATGATTGCGGTCATCAAGGAAAGCAGTGCTTCATTAGACATTGATTTAATAGGTCTTTTGGCAGTGGATCAAGCTCACAGGACTTCAATTGCGAGGTCATGATGATATTGCGCAACTTGTCCTGGGTTGTTGGTGAGAGCTTTGTCAATGGTTCCCCATCAAATTGAATGTCCGTAATCATGACAGAGATATCATTGTCAGCAGTAGAGTTCACTTCCGACATATTTTTTTCCTGATCGAGCTGATTTTATTCAGAAAGTAATCACTGAACTTGTTCAACAAGTCTTTGTCAGAATTACAGCTTGGTAGGACAATTTCACCTTTCTGACCAATTAAGTTTTTGGTGAGTCTAAAAACCTGTCTATGGTCCTTACCACATTCTTCAAATCTTTCGAAATAATAAGCCTTCTTAGACTGAATGAGAAGTGAACCAACTAGCCGACATTGTTCCCTATAAATCTGTTAAAGAACTGTTAATTTGGTCCTTCGCCACTGTTTCACTGTTTTTCTACGGTTTTGTTTTTCTACGCGAGGATTTCCATTATACCACGGGGCATTCGGGCACCGAGCGACAGTTTACGGACACTAAATTCAGAGGAACAAATTACTTACAGCGACCAGCTGTTGTTGGCTTGATGACATGTAAATTCTCGTAACGGATTAATTTAGGTGAACCAGATTGCGTTTGAATGTGTCTAAGAAGGTGCGCCAACGTGCATTGTATGAATCGGGCAACAGTATTTTTTTCATCGTCTAATTGAATATGTGAAGATTTTTTAAGACTTCTGTTCCGCATTTCAAAAGTAAAGGAATACATTATAGATTTATAAACTTTCGTGTGATAAGCAATTGGCGGACTCGTTTCCAGATAAAGTAGTGGCAGTAATTGATAAATCATTTTTATATTAAAGCTCTAACGGGCCACCGTAAATGTCTACCGGTTCGTCGCCTCACTGAATCTATGTGAACAAAATACATATGGTATGATTAGAAAATACGGTTCACTTTATCATAACAAAGAGTATCGGATTTTGTTTGCATCTGACTTGCAACTAAAGCATTCCAGTGTATAAATAATTCAAAACATATTCACTTGAGTTTAGAAAGCTGGTGACCTTCAACAAAGTGACAGACATTACGACAGGCATTACATAATATGATGTAAAATGCGTTTAACTTTCCGCAACAACTATCACAGTCTCAGTAATTTCTGAACACTGGTTTGTTTTTATGTACCACCTGTGCCAAGTAGTCTTAATATTTGACCAGCAGATACCTTGAACGGTTGCAGCACATTTGACTTACTTTTAAGATAACTGTAATCTTACATGTTAAACGTTTCAAACAACATTATATAACAAAAACACTTGTATATGCTATAAAGACCAGAAGTGCATTTATTTATATGGACGAAACCTTGAAAATTTAGTCCAATAGTCATAGCATAGAAACAAGGTGTTTAGATCGACTTTCGGTTCAATTATATAATAAAATATGAATAAATAGATTGATAGATAAATCAACCAATAAATATAAGGCATGTTGTACATTGAACTACTATTCATTTGACCCGGGTGAGAAATCGTGTCGGGGTGAGAAATCGTGCTGTAACATCCCTCAAGTAATTGCTGAGAAATAGCACTAACAAACCTTGAATGTCAAAAATCGAAGATGGCCGCCGGTCGGCCTTTTTGTCTATCTGATCAGTTTCAAAAGTAAACATGGCCAATATAGAACAGTGGGGAACCTGCATATAAAGTTTGAGAAAGAACCCCTCAAGGGCTGTAAAAGGTCCCTTTTCAAGTGTAATATTGTTACTATAGCGAGTAATAAGATTACAATGAAGAAAAGACTTAAGGAACTTACTACATTTTTGAAATCTCGAGGATAACCTTAGAGTATTGTTGAAAACATTAAAAGTATGGCAATTGAAAAGGGACCATTTACAGCTGACTTTACTGACTCAGCACTTTGAGACATAGCAAGTTCTTTTCAGCGGTTTTGAGTCGAGACACAGGTCATTTGCACTCTTTGTTTTACAAACAAAACTGACTTTTTCGAAAGTTCGCAAAATAAGATGTCAATTACTGTTTGTGTTCAAAACAAGCTTAGCATTTAGTATAAATACATTGCTGAACTCATTCGTGAAAAAGTTAAATTTTAAATGTATTATTTAATTAACTTTGAATAGTAGTGCCATTTACAACTAGAGTGAACAAACTAACGGTCCAAGTATCACGTAAACATTCTGTCCAAAGTCTCACAACATTGTATTACACTAGCTAGACTTGTCTTTGTGGTGTATTACACTAGCTAGACTTGTCCTTGTGTTGTGTTACACTAACTAGACTTGTCCTTGTGTTGTATTACACTAGCTGGACTTGTCCATGTGTTGTGGATCATGTGTTGTGTTACACTAGCTAGACTTGTCCTTGTGTTGTTTTACACTAGCTAGACTTGTCCTTGTGTTGTGTTACACTAACTAGACTTGTCTTTGTGTTGTATTACACTAGCTAGACTTGTCCTTGTGTTGAATTACACTAGCTAGACTTGTCCCTGTGCTGTGGGTCATGTGTTGGGTTACACTAGCTAGACTTGTCCTTGTGTTGTGTTACATTAGCTAGACTTGCCCTTGTGTTGTGTTACACTAGCTAGACTTGTCCATGTGTTGTGGATCATGTGTTGTGTTACGCTAGCTAGACTTGTCCTTGTGTTGTTTTACACTAGCTAGACTTGTCCTTGTGTTGTATTACACTAGCTAGACTTGTCCCTGTGCTGTGGGTCATGTGTTGTGTTACACTAGCTAGACTTATCCTTGTGTTGTATTACCCTAGCTTGACTTGTCCTTGTGTTGTGGGTCCTGTGTTGTATTACACTACCTAGACTTATCCTTGTGTTGTGGGTCCTGTGGTGTATTACACTAGCTAGACTTGTCCTTGTGTTGTGTTACATTAGCTAGACTTGTCCTTGTGTTGTGTTACACTAGCTAGACTTGTTCATGTGTTGTACATGTTTTACACTAGCTAGACTTATCCTTGTGTTGTATTACCCTAGCTTGACTTGTCCTTGTGCTGTGGGTCCTGTGTTGTGTTACACTAGCTAGACTTGTCCTTGTGTTGTGGGTCCTGTGTTGTATTTCTCTAGCTAGACTTGTCCTTGTGTTGTGTTACATTAGCTAGACTTGTCCTTGTGTTGTGTTACACTAGCTAGACTTGTCCATGTGTTGTACATGTATTACACTATCTAGACTTGTCCTTGTGTTGTATTACACTAGCTAGTCGTGTCCCTGTGCTGTGGGTCCTGTGTTGTGTTACACTAGCTAGACTTGTCCTTGTGTTGTATTACACTAGCTTGAGATGTCCTTGTGTTGTATTACACTAGCGAGACCTCTCCTTGTGTTGTATTACACTTGCTAGCATTCTTCTTGTGTTGTAGGTCCTGTGTTGTATTACACTAGCTAGACTTGTTCTTGTGTTGTGTAACACTAGCTAGACGTGTCCTTGTGTTGTGGGTCCGGTGTTGTATAACACTATATAGCTAGACCAGTGTTGTATTACACTAGCTAGATTACTTGTCCTTGTGTTGTGTTGGGGCAGGCGTTGTCTATGCTGTCTGTTGTAAGGCCTGCTGCTGTTCCAGTTCTGCCTGCAGCAGACTCATGCTCTTCCTCTGGTAATGTTCCCAGTGTAAAACTGTTGGTCATCAATAAACTTGGCACATTGAGTATTGACAAGCTCCCTCCAAAAATATGCATACTGCAGCAGCTCTAGGAAGTAAAGGCACTGGGGATATCTACAACAGTCAGAGTACAAAATTACATTAACCTGATAAATGTATTGTGAAAAGATTTATGTAGCACAACCAAAAAGTGTTTATATGTGACATTTCGATGACTAGTACGGTATCTACTCTGTCACCTTCATCAGCCAAATGACCAGGGTAGCGTATGTACACAAAGGTGTAAAATATGTACGAGTTGTCTACAAGTTGATGTTGATTCGGCTATGCTGTTAGTGTATGTACAATTAGTTGTTATATGTACCAAAATAACTCGATTCAGCAGAGAAATGTATATATCTATATATGTCAAGAGGCCCAAACGGCCTGCATCACTCACCTGGTACAGATGTATTAATCTTACACTTGAAATCTTAAAAGTGGACTAAAATACAGCTACAGGCATAATATCAGTGTTTGATTCATAAGAACCTATTAAAAGATTTAAACATATGACGCCTGTGACCTTGAATGTCGAACAAGGACATTAGGTTGAAAGTGCGTCAAGGTCATTAATTTGAGCAAACTTGGTAGCATGCTACAGGCCCAATATCAGTACCCTTTGCTTTTTGGTTATTGATAAGAAATTATTTGATGATTTTAACATATTTGACCCATGTGACCTTGAAGGTGGGTTAAGGTCATTTATTTGAACAAACTTGGTAGTCCTTCATCTCAGCATGATACAGGCCCAATTTCAGTACCTTGGGCCTTTTGGTTATTGAGAAGACAGTGTTTGAATATTTTAAGACATTTGACCCCTGTGACCTTGAAAGTGGGTCAAGGTCAGTAATTTGAACAAAATGGGTAGCTCTTTATCCCAGCATGCTACAGGCCCAATTACAGTATTCTGTGCCTTTTGGTTATTGAGAGGAAGTTGTTTAAAGTAAAATATTGGCGGAGGTGAGCTAAAAAGCAACCACAACAAAACCAACAGTAGACAGTCGCGATGTACTGATGATGAAAACAGGACTCCGCAATATGCCGGAAGTAAAACAGGTCTTGTGCCACATAATTTATGGTTCCAATCATCAATACTTTGGGTCCAGTGTCCAATTCGATATAGTATGCAAAATAGTCATTAAACTTATGAAATACAAGTCTATTATAATGACGGGTATCTATATCCCATAGCTGGACAGCAGGTCAAAGGTGAAGACTTCTTTTTTCAGAAAAGAGAACAGGAAGTAGTACCTTGCTTGTATTAGTGTCTGCTTAAATGATATAATGCAATACAGACAATAATTATCTAGTCAGTTTAACGTAAGCCGACCATGTTACATCACCACAGTTTCAAGTTTACCTGTTGACGTTTTTCCTTTCTTATTTAAACGGTGAGGTTCTGAGATACAGTTTTTTTTATGATGGCATTAATCGTCATCTCATAAATTGAAACCAGGTCAAAGGTGAAGTCTAAAAAAGCCAATAGTTTAGAAACAAGATATAGCTGTAAAATGCATGACAGCCTGCGACGTCCCACTAGGTCGTAACTTGTTCATAATAGTGTCTGCTTACGTACGTTATCGTTAAAATCTTCTTAAAGGATGTTTTGCATGACTTTGTCTCTATTCAAAATTCAATAGGCCGACCATGTGATATCGACATAGGTAGAGTTAGTTTACTTGTATACGTTTCCTCGAATACCTTTCAGAGGACTTAATCGTTGTTCTTACTGTTCTGTTAATTATTCCAATTATTTGTTAAAATTTTCTAACATGAGATCATCAACTATATTTTAGTGTATAAGGTAGACCTACACTAAAGCATGGTTTAGTCCGAGTGGTCCAGTCTCGTTCAGACCTTTTTGCGTTCTCTATGGCCGAGTCTCTTTGGTCTGGTCTGGGACTATCACCTGTGTGGAACTGTTCGTATGAAAATATTGTTTTATTTTATTTTAAGACAATATCTATGCCTCAAGACTACAAAGTCATACAAACAGGATTAATTGTATAAAATATTTCGACTGTGCTTTTTGTAGAGATTAGTTTAGTGTGTGATGTCATTGTTATCGACTCTAATCAATAGTACCTGATAATCAAGATCAGGACTAATGACAGTTAAATGGAGTCATGACTACCGGTTGTACATCAATTATGCCATTCTGACATTTTTATGAGTGTTTTTTTCCTCTGGTTCGGGTACGATGGTAAGGGTTTCAAAATCAGTCTGCCTTTATTTTATTTTTTTTAAATTACGCACAAATGGTTTTAAGTTTATAATCGTTGATGAACCTTTTTTCGTTTTGCATCCATATATGTGCTTTATCTCTAAATGTACAGCAAAGTGTGGTTTACATGTGTTCCCCTCGCAGAAATATATTAAGTAGACCTTACATATAAAATAACATGCGAGCTTGAGATTTAAACAAAGTTGTTGATAGCTAACTGCATGCGTTATCTTTCGGTTAGATACAATGAGTCAGAGTAATTTAAAGGTAACATTTTTGACAGATTATATGGAATGAAATGATTAATCTATATGAATTTTACTTTGCCAAACAATGTAGTTTAAGTAGTTTTCGATATTTGATGGCGAATTTATATTGGGTAAAAAATCAGCGGGTGTTCCCGCCTCGCTTCATCGGTTTGGCTTGTAAACTATGCCATTACATGTGCTGGGAATTCCTTTTGACGCCATAATTAAAAGGTTATAAGATAATACCTTCACTGATTACCTTTCAATTATACAGACTTAAATATATGACGTTAATCCTACAGGCCGGGCTGCCGCCGCTTTACAGGGAGAATAATGGAGGTAGGGTAGATGTAATACCATAGACATCGTATTGTCGGAGTAAACACGCAACAACAAACATTAGATCAAGTAAGCGGATGTTGGTCAATGTATGTTTTATGACAGGAATAAAAAATCGATCATTCAATCAAAAAGTGAGATTAAAGGTAGATTTAGCCATAAAACCTATAGCAGACAGAACAGTTACGGACATAAAGTGGAGGAGGTATGAAATGTCCGTGCAAGGCGTAACAGACACAATTAAACTAGGTAAGGTCAATTTCTGTTTAGATAACTTTAAAATCAACGATGAACCTTTATCTACGATCAACACCATGCAATCCACTATTATTTCTAAGCATGTGTACAGTAAACTGACAGTACAACCCTATAATTGACTGTTTTATAGTCATTGTAATAACGTGTAACGTACATTGAGGACCTGTAAGAAGTACACAATATACCAATCGGATGTTAAATACATATGTAAGATGTACCTAGTTTCACTTCCCTGTTCTGTATTTTTTTCATTTCGTAAAATGGGTCAACCAATCTTAAAATATCGCACATATACATTGCGCGTTTGTATTGTACACCTGCTGTTAAATCGTTAAATTGTAGACACTATGATATGCACACGGTGCGTTGTCCACACACCTGTCGATGACAAAATTTCGTTCTATCTCGTTAGCAGGTTTTAGTTCACAAAATCATCAGAATAGTTTGTATGGATTATGCTAAAAAGACGCAAATCGTGATCCTATTTGAGGTTTCCCCTACTAGCATATCCAATGTATAATCCTGTACCCGGCGAACTCATTAAAGTTTAGATAATTTATTGTTTATCGACCATTTATTATGTGTGTATAATCTCTGAGATGTCTCTGGTGTATACATCAGCCCGTATAGATACGCGTTCTATATGTGTGTATATACACCGACATGGATAGCGTGTTATCAACTTCACAGTGCAATGCGTTAATGTTATGTACTTTGTTAAGGCCTCGATTATAAACATTGAAAAGGCCTCTGTTAGATAAACCAAACACACGTGATTTAAACAACATAACGATCACTTGAAGAAGGAGTTTAATTCAGAACAAATGCAAATGGCGGCCTGTAAGATATGGCTTGTTTTCTCAGAATTGATATAAACGTCAGTAGCAATGGCAAGTAAGCTATCTATTTACCGCGCCCAGGTGCACGTGCCCAACACGTGTGCATGGTGTGAAAGCATACAGGACGTTAACTGGTCCTGTAATGATTGTCTGGAGGTTCTGTGTGACCGTTGTAAGGAGATCCATAAACGAGCGAAAAGGACAAAAAACGACGATGTCGTACCAATAAAAGAGGCGAACATGCAGGACGAGGCAGTACTCCCAGAGGTTTGTAAGACACATCGAGGTAAGACATGTGACCTGTACTGTAGTGACTGTGACATCGCGATGTATGCGATGTGTTTAACCGAGAAACATAAACAACACACTTTCAAAAATATTGAAGAGGAAATTGTCTCGCAGAAACAGTACATGCACGATCAATTGAAAATATTAAAGTCCAAGTCAGACCATTTTAATGATAATCTATCAAAACGTCATGAAATGAACAAGACAGTCAAAGAGAGCGTCGATGTCATCCGACAAACTGTACAAACCCAGAGACAAAAACTGAAAGCAGAAATTGATTCCATAGCCGACGCCGTCTTGGTCGAGTTATCGGCCTTGGTGGAAGAAGAAGAAAAATCCTATAAACAGGACTGCAAATCTAACGAGCAAACTATCAAAGAGATCAAACAACTGATCAGAGATGTAGAGCAGAACACAGAAAAGATGTCTAGTACATCCTTGTTTGAGCTGACAGGGAGACTGAGAACCACTATACCACTGTATGATGTTACTAAAAAGACAGTGTTACCTCGCCCACCTCACTTCATGCCTGGGAAACTTAACGCAGATCAGATGAAATCAATGATTGGATATATTCATGTCGGCAAATTGAAGACTGAAGACGTTAGGTGTGAGAAGAAAGAAGTTGACAGTAAAAAGGTTCGTCAGATTTCTACATTCCGAGTACCTCAGAAGAGACAAATCCACTCAATATGTCCTATCGACGACACTCACACATGGATGTCAGTACTTGGATCTACAGAATTGGTTGAAGTCAACAAGGAAGGTAAGGTCACAGAGTCTGTCAAGCTTGACTTTTACCCGTGGTGTCTGACAGTGACCAACACAGAAGAACTACTGATCACGCGTTGTGATGTTTCACCACTAATACACAAACTATCCAAGGACAGACAAGTGACCAGATTTACTGACATCAGTCCGTTAGAAGCCTGTGGTCTCAGTGTCAGTGACAGTGACGAGGTGTTCGTTACTACTCACACTACAACAGTACAGGTACTGAACATGTCCGGGGAGAGGATCAGACAAATCGCGTGTGGAGGTGATGGGCGGAGTATCGTATGTATGACAACAGGAGATATAGCTGTCACCACTGGCCATGGTCAAAATAGTTGTAAGAAAATGATTGTCATCAACAAATCTGATCAGGTCATACATAAGTGGAGTGGGGAACTGGACAATGGTCAGAAGTTAAAAAAGACGGGACAATGTGAAATAGCACGTGATAGATATGGCAGAGTGTTTGTACCAGACTGCGACACTAACCAGGTATACGTCTTATCGGGGAATGAGAGAAGAGCAAAGTGTCTCCTGGACAAGAGACATGGAGTAACAGAGCCAATGGCTGTGTGTGTAGACAGGTGTGGACATGTTTGGATCGGATGTAACAATGGTACAGTACATGTGATGGAACTATAAACAAATCAGGGGCTATCAGATTGAGTCGTTATCAAAATGAATGAAACCATAGCATTATATTCTAATGCCGATACAAATGTTTTCCTATGGGCGGCCGTTTTAGGATAAAATACATAACTTAACTTAACTACTTAAGTGCAAAAGATTTACACTTGAGTGAAAAAAACTGGACATAATGGCAAAAAATCACATAATGGCAAAAACCACTTAAGTGCAAATCTTTTGCACTTAGGTACTAAAAGTACTCAACGCAAAAGTACGTCTTTTGTCATTATGTAGTAATCTGTTTACATTATGTACCTTCGCACTTAAGTACAAAAGATTTCCTCTTATCCCTCTTGTCACAATGGATGGTTCCGTTTACCGACGTATTGCGCATGCCCCAGAGGTCAAAATGGCGGCGGAGGTTGAGGTGATTCCGGTAGGCTTGTTAGAATTTATCGCGAATGTTAGTTACTGCGACTATCATTAGAATTGTCATGTAGGAAAATTTGGACAGACGTTAAAAGGCAAACATGTTGCGTGGATTCACAACAGAAATGCAATGGTTGGCAGCTTATTAATTGGCAAACTACACAGACTCGCAACGGCCAGCGTAGCCTGAATCCTGCGTCATACCACGGACTTAGATACGAAGGTAAATGATGTCACTTTAGCGGTGTAACAATATTGGTTACTAAAATCATGACAACTTGTGTCGAAATGATGATAAGACGTAAAATCCATAGGCCTACCACAGCCCTTAAACGATAAATGAATGAGAGGTTAGCCTAATAAATAAAGTTTAGAGTCCTAGAGTAACAATAAAGTAATATCCATCCTAAATAACTAACATTAAACTACTAAGCTTAGTTATTTAATTTCATATATAGAGAGAGGGAGTGATATTAAGTTTCATTTCTATTACAAAATCACCAAATAAAGGTGTTCTTTTTAAAACATTATTTAAAAAAAAAAGTAAAATAATTAAATATGGAGAGCATTAAACATAAGCTGAAAGTTTTATGTGACTGTATTTTTTAAAAATCTAGAAGAGCATTAAAACAAATCGCACATGCACTTCCTTTTTAGCTCACCTGCCTTATGTCATGGTGCAGCATCCGTCGTCCGTCTGTCCGGGGTCAACTTTTTGCTTTAAACAATTTCTTCTCAATAACCAAAAGGCCCAGGGTACTGATATTGGGCCTGTAGCATACTGGGTTGAAGGGGTACCAAGTTTGTTCAAATGAATGACCTTTACCCATATTCAAGGTCACAGGGGTCAAATATGTTAAAATCTTCAAACAACTTCTTCTCAATAACAAAAAGATCCAGGGTACTGATATTGGGCCTGTAGCTTGCTGGGATGAAGGGCTACCAATTCTGTTCAAATGAATGACCTTGACCCACTTGCATGGTCACCGGTGTCAAATATGTTAAAATCTTCAAACAACTTCTTCTCAATAACAAAAAGATCCAGGGTACTGATATTGGGCCTGTAGCATGCTGGGATGAAGGGCTACCAATTCTGTTCAAATGAATGACCTTGACCCACTTTCAAGGTCACTGGTGTCAGATGTCTTTAAAATCTTCAAACAACTTTTCCTCAATAACCAAATGGCCCAGGGTACTGATATTAGGCCTGTAGCATGCTGGGATGAAGGGCTACCAATTTTGTTCAAATGAATGACCTTGACCCACTTTCATGGTCACCGGTGTCAAATATGTTAAAATCTTCAAACAACATCTTCTCAATAACCAAATGGCCCAGGGTACTGATATTGGGCCTGTAGCATACTGGGATGAAGGGCTACCAAGTTTGTTCAAATGAATGACCTTGACCAACTTTCAAGGTCACTGGTGTCAGATGTTTTTAAAATCTTCAAACAACTTCTTCTCAATTACCAAATGTCTCAGTGTACTGATATTAGACCTGTAACATGCTGGGATGAAGGGCTACCAAGTTTGTTCAAATGAATGACCTTGACCCACTTTCAAGGTCACTGGTGTCAGATGTCTTTAAAATCTTCAAACAACTTTTCCTCAATAACCAAATGGCCCAGGGTACTGATATTAGGCCTGTAGCATGCTGGGATGGAGAGCGACCAAGTTTGTTCAAATGAATGACCTTGACCGACTTTCAAGGTCACTGGGGTCAGAAATCGTAAAATCTTCAAGCGACTTCTTTTCAATAAGCAAAAGGGTCAGGGTACTGAAATTGGGCATGTAGCATGCTGGGATGAAGGACTACCATGTTAGTTCAAATGAATGACCTTGATCCACTTTCGAGGTCACAGGGGTCAAATGTTGTAAAATCTTCAAGCGACTTCTTCTAAATAACCAAAAGGCCCAGGGTACTGATATTTGGCCTGTAGCATGCTGGGATGAAGGACTATCAAGTTCGTTCAACTGAATGAACTTGACCAACTTTCAAGGTCACAGGGTCAAATGTCGTAAAATCTTCAAGCGACTTCTTTTTAATAANAGAATTGTACCTGCTGCCCCCAATTGCATGATCGTAAGAGGCGACTAAATTTGGGACCTTATCTCTTCTCTCCTTTCTAAATAACTTTCTTCTTCCTAATGTCTCCCTTGAC
The DNA here is from genome assembly GCF_002113885.1 of Mizuhopecten yessoensis. Lineage (NCBI taxonomy): Eukaryota > Metazoa > Mollusca > Bivalvia > Pectinida > Pectinidae > Mizuhopecten > Mizuhopecten yessoensis. Next base: position 22,133 of record NW_018408358.1, on the reverse strand, counting down.
AATGCCTCACTTTTGGCCATTTGTTGAGCGTTCGCCCCTGTGAGGAAGGCTTTGGGTTCTGTCCCCTGGCCGAGACATACCAAAGTCTTTAAAAATGGTAGTTTATACTCCTGCTTAACGCTCAGCAAATTAGGAGTGGGACGACTGGTTCGCCCGTTGTCAGTATAATGTGACCGGGTGGGGCGTCCTGCTGGGTGTCTTCGGCAGAATGTTTCAGTGAGGTAGCACTATAAAGTCGGCATCAGTTTCGCGCTACCACAAGGAGACAAACACGAACATATCGCAGCCTCCCAAAATACACACACATACACTACACGCATGCATCTTGCACCCAGGGGAGGCCGTCCTTAAATGACCTTAGCTGTTAATAGGACATTAAACAAAATCAAACAAACCAACAAAAATAATTACAGGTGAGCGATGCAGGCCCATTGGGCCTCTTGTTAAAATTTAAATATTTGTATATTATCATTGCCAACTTTCAAGGTCACAGGGTCAAATGTAAAATCTTCAAGCGACTTCTTTTTAATAAGCAAAAGGGTCAGGGTACTGAAATTTGACCTGTAGCATGCTGGGATGAAGGACTACCACGTTAGTTCAAATGAATGACCTTGATCCACTTAACAATCAAGGTAAGAGGCATCATATGTTTAAATATTTTAATAGGTTCTTATGAAATCTTAAGATAACAAGTGTTAGATTAATTACAGGTGAGCGATGCAGGCCCATTGGGCCTCTTGTTAAAATTTAAATATTTGTATATTATCATTGCATGCATGTTCTTTTCTGGAGCCCCCCCCCCCCCCCCCCCCCCATATTTGTTTTACTATGTACACAAAAGATAGATAAAATAAATCTATTTAAAATAGAAATGTACTGTTCATTTTTGCCTTCAAATTAACATTTATAATAATCTAATTTCTGTTTTATATAGGTGAAGGGCTTGTTTACCCATGACTTCATGGATGGGAAATCTTCAATGGTTATCTTTCCCCAGTGTGGTATTGACACCCTTGTTTGGACATCTGTTCTGCCTCTTTGCAACTTCAGTTACTATCAGGAGTCGACAACTAGACAATGGATCAGTTATTGTTACATTGCAGATCCACTAATGAAGGTTTACGACAGCTTTTATATGCCACTATGGAGAACATGGATATCTAGATCAATGCAACAACTTGTGCCATTGTACCTTGCTGTGTTTGTTCCATAGGTGAATTGTCAGCTGAATGACTTTGGTCATGTAACGGACCTGCTCAAAATCCAGGTGGACTCCAGATCGAGAGCAGCTATGAATGTTTGAGCTGACTGAGGAAATGGGCAACCATGTAATAATCATAGTATTTCAGTTACATCACGTGTAAAATATCTTGGTATATATATTAACAACTTGTTATCTGGTGAAGAGATTGTTGATTCCATAATTAAAAATGTTAATTAGAGATTAAAATTTCTGTAAAGGAATAGTAGTTGTTTGTCTTTCAAATCCAGGAAGACCTTGTGCTCAGCGCTCATTCTATGCCACTTTGTCTATGCAAGTGCTAGCTGGTATGAAGGACTGTCAAAAAAAATAAAAATCTACAAGTGCCACAAAACAAGGTGATAAGATTTATATTAAATGTACATAATAGACACAGTTTGTCATACCAAGATTTTAGTTGTGTAAACATTCTGGATATCAATACCAGGGCAAGGCAACTTAGACTTAAGGATGTACTCTTCTGAGGTTTCAATCACGTTCAAGTCTCGTTTTGATCTGGTGTAATGCGTTTCTGTAATATTTAACAACTTATGATCAAGTTTAATAGCAAACACGCATCTGAAAAATATGTCAAAAAACTAGATGCCTCTTGTTTGTAGAACTTTTTTACAAGAATTTAAAAAAAATACCAATTTGGCGGCCATTTTGAAAATGTGTATTATTGTGTAAATCTTGTGCTTCAAAAAAGGCCAAAATTTCACCTTTTTGGCACTAGATTGAACACTTAAATTGTCATTGTGTCGCCATTTTTAATTGTAGCAGGTTCATTTTTGCTGTACAACTTTATAATGTTCAATATGATAAAAATAATATGCAACAAACTGGAAAATTATATATTATTGATATTTTTTTTTTATATATTTAGTGTAACTGAAGCACTTTTGATTTTTGACCCCAAAAAGGAAAAAATAACACAAATGATAATGGGACAAAAAAAGAAGCACACTGACACCCCATTTTTGTAGATGTTTTAGAAAGAGAAACACGTTTTCATGTAATTCATTAAATATTAAAAAAAGTTAAATACCAGAACTTTTTATATCAAGCGTTTAATCTGTAAAAATATGGTAAAAAATGAGTGTTTTTTCATTAAAAAATAGGGGGTAGGGGTAACTAAAATCGGGTTTTTGAGTAAAAACAATAAGATTAAGAAATTTTACTTCCATAATTTAAAAGAAAATAATATTTTCAACAATTCTACAAACATTTATACATATCTGATAACACACTTGGAAGAAATTGTATGAATTTGTTCTGCAAGTGGTCAAAACCCAAAATATCACCTAAATCACATGTTGTGGTAAATTGGTATCTTTGACCGATTATAGCACAAAAACGAGCACACGGACATATGGGTTTTTTGGCATTTTCTACTATGCCATTTACTCCTTTTTCCAAAAATCCTTATAAGAAAAAAAGTTTAATACAGGAAATTTTTGACTTCTCATAGGTGTACATCCTTAACCATATGTTTAATATTTTCCATGGAAAAGATCCTCAATATATATACATGTACACATTTTTTAACAGGAATCAATGTCCGTATATATATATATATATAGTATTCGCTCAAATCTATGTAATTTTATTGTAATTGTAGAAGAAAAGTATTATGTGTACTTTTAAACTGACCATCATGTTCTAATGGAATAGCAGTTTATTTTATGAATGATGTCCACAAATGTATCAAATGTATAACACCAATATTCAATTTTAAAATTGTACTTGAGTTTCTTTTAAGGACCCCAATAGAAATAAGCTTTTAGCTTTTTGGGTTATTCTATGTAGGTAAAAGGCTGCAATTTCGGTAAACATTCTAATCTATTGATCTCATATATTAACTAGTGCTCAATGTTGTTATTTTAAGGTACAAGTACTGTCATAAAATTGAATGTTGTACTGTACTCTACTCTATGATATTTATGTATTGTAATATGCCTATTTTACCTGAATAAATATTATTATTATTATTACCCTATATGGCTGTCTGTGAAGAAGTTCAATAATGTGTTTTCTCTACATGACCTGTGATTTTTCACTAGAGAATGTTAATGTTAACATCCATGAAAGTTAATTGTGGTCCAGAGTGAACATTTAATTACCAAAACTGATACAGTAGTGGCACACCCCTTAATTTGCGAACGGCTGAGATGATGTGTGGGGCTTGTACAAGTCTAGTCATTGTAATGAAAAGGGAGCCAACTCGACTCTTGTATATTTTTGACCTAGTTTTTAGCATTAGAAAAGGACTAGAGTCGACTTTTATTGCACTTAAGTGTAAAAACGACTTTTTTTGCACTTAAGTGGAAAAAATGTTTTGCCATTATGTGAAGATTTTTTGCACTTAAGTGAAAAAAAGACTTTTATTGCACTTAAGTATACTCTTCATAGATGGAAGGGTCTTAAGATGCTTTACAAAAATTGTGAATTTCTTGACCCTGGGATCTCACGTTTTCCCCTGGGGAGGGGGTAAACTTTACTATAGTTTATATAGGGAAATCACATTTTGGACCAACATTTGTTTAATTTCCATTAGAAGTAATTCAATTTAGGTTAGCATTATCAGTATTAGGTAGCAGTTTGATAGTATGCACATATGAGC
>NW_018408358.1:15822-17980 GCF_002113885.1 Mizuhopecten yessoensis | reverse complement strand
GGGGGGGGGGGGGGTTCAGAAAAGAGTTGTCTGCCCTTTGGTAAATCAGAATTCAAAAATCTTTCCCAAGGTTTGAAAACATCACAACAAAACATATTTTTGCATGTCCTATGACACATACGTAGGTAATTATTTCCACAATTAATAATAAAATCAACATTAATAATATTCATAAGTAAACTTGCCACTTTCTAGAACATGTGCTTCAAAATAATCTTTAGTTCATATATAACATTTCTTTTCACTTTGTCTGTTTACGATAAAGCAGTCAAATTTATAATATTTTGTATGCAAATAATTTGAATGTGTACAAAAGTTAATTGTGACTAATTTTCAATCAAATTGTAAATTATATATAAATCACTTGTGTTAATTTTCAAAAGAAATTTAAACAAGAGGCCCAATGGGCCTGCATCCCTCACCTGGTATAAAACTCACACTTGTAACCGTAAAAGTGATCTTAAATAAAGCTACAGGCAAAATATCAGTATTTATGATTAAAATTCGTTCAAAAGACCTTGTTAATTTTTTTTAAACATTTCACCCCTGTGATTAAAAGTTGAACAAAGTTATTATGTTGAACACATTGTATAGCCTTTCATCTCAGGATGCAACTTGCAAAGTATAAACATCCTCCAGGGACCCGTGGCTATTCAAAAGAGGTTGTTAAAGATTTTAAACAAATTTGACTCCTGTGACCTTGAATATAGGTGAAGGTCATTCATTTGAACAAACTTGGTAGCCCTTCATCTCAGCTAGCTACTGGCCAAATATCATCACCCTGGGCATTTTGGTTATTCGGAGGAAGTTGTTTAAAGTTTTTAACATATTTGACCCCTATGACCTTGAATATGGGGGATGTCATTCATTTGAACAAACTTGATAGCCCTTCAGCTCAGCTAGCTACTGGCCAAATATCATCACCCTGGGCATTTTGGTTATTGAGAAGAAGTTGTTTAAAGTTTGTAACATATTTGACCCCTGTGACCTTGAATATGGGGGAAGTCATTCATTTGAACAAACTTGATAGCCCTTCATCTCAGCTAGCTACTGGCCAAATATCATCACCCTGGGCATTTTGGTTATTCGGAAGAAGTTGTTTAAAGTTTTTAACATATTTGACCCCTGTGACCTTGAAAATAGATAAAGGTCATTTATTTGAACAAACGTGGTAGCTCTTCATCCCAGTTTGCTTCTGGCCAAATATCATCACCCTAGGCCTTTTGGTTATTAAGAAGAAGTCGTTTAAAGTGAATTATTGACGCCGGACGGACGGCGGACGCCGCACCACGGCATAAGCTCACTTGGCACTTCGTGCCAGGTGAGCTAAAAAAGATAAAGATATATGTTTAATCAACTTGTTAGTTTTAGCAGGTCAATTCTATAGTCTTTATATGCCTTTAAGTAAATCATAGCTTCTTCTGAGCCAGTTTAATTCATCAATAGTACAATCAAGTGATAGACTGAATAAGTTTTTTTGTAAAACTGTTTCTGAACAATACAACAATGTCTGTTTTTTTTATTCATAATCAAAAGATAATTCCTCATTCTTGTCAATTACGTACTCAGGTTTTGTAAGAAAACCTTTAACTTGTAAGCTGCCACATTTTAAAAAGCAGTTACATAAAACTGTAATTATAAACTGTAATTCCATAAAGATTACAGATATTTCCATACTTTTCAGCACACCCTCATCTCAGCTAGAAATGTTCCCAAATGACCCCTCTCATCTAGTACATCATTCTCATGAAATATAGTTGATACTTATAATTATACTTGACAACATGTATATTGGTGTAATGAAAATATATGGGAACATGAAGAATAAAAACCTAAATGAAACTGGTTTATTTACCTTGCCAAAATATACAAAAACAAAGTTGTGATTATCAGGTGAAGTTGGTAATTTTGTATTCTGAAATTCTTAGCCTAAGCCAATTAATTAATTTCAATCTAACAGGCCATAAGGCCTACTTGCAGGTTAAGAACACATAGCAGTTCACAATAAATTACATACTGCAATATCACAGACCAAATGTAAAATGATCAAACATTACATACATGACACATAAAATACAAACAGACTATGCGTAATGAATTAAAAACAAATCTGTTTCATTTCTGTTTGAAACGTTTTGAGTAATTCGCTAAAGAGACT
>NW_018408358.1:12906-15587 GCF_002113885.1 Mizuhopecten yessoensis | reverse complement strand
CATCACAGTCAATCTTTGCTTTAAAGCATAAAATTTAAGAAATTTTCTCTGAACTACTTCTAATTGATGTGCCAGAGTAGTTCGATATGGACACCATATTTCACAAGAATTACAAATAGAATGACAGTAAAATGGCATGAAAATTAACTGAATGACCTCAAAATTTCACATACGCTCCAAAACAAGGCTTGTAAACTGGCTATCTGTCTGTCAAAAATCAATATTGAATACAATATTTCACGAATCATAGCACATCTCCCTATCTCAAAATATTAGTTCATAGTCAATAATTACTGCCATTATCCAAAATTTATAACTGAAATGGCGAAAAAGCATGTAATTAAGCAGCACGTACAGTACGTGTTCATTGTTATTACAGGCTGCAGCGAGTTTACAAATGACACATTGTACATACTCCCGTCTTGCCGAAAACGTCTAGCTTCTTCTTAAAAACCTTCTTGTGCTTTCCACAATCCCATCTTCTTCTAGACTGTTCCTGGCTGTAGCAATATTGTTGATATCATTGTTCACGGGGGTTGACACCTCCATGTGACACGATTTGGTGACATGTGCTGGATCCAAAATTAACACGAGGTATTACAGGAGCCGCCATATTGTTTACGCATCGCTAGGGCACACTGCGATAGTATGCACGATTTGATTGGTCGATACGAGCTTGATAGAACACTGCTCATTGGTCGACCAATTATTGAGCTCTATTTTGGAATAGTCAAAAATGACTTCGATGGGTAAAATTCTTGTGGAAACCTCTCCGTGTTTTTTGCACTTAAGTGCAAATAAGTTTTTTTACTTAAGTGGAAATCTTTTACACTTAAGTTTAAAAAGTACATAATGGTCAATTGGGTTATTTGCACTTAAGTGCAAAAACTTTTGCACTTCAGTAGTTTATGTATTTTATCCTAAAACGGCCGCTCATATTTTCGTGCTATAGTTTAGCTTGATTGGTGATAAATAACCATACCTGTCCCCGGTATCACTAAACTTTTTAACTTTAAGAACGTTCTCAATTCTAACAGTCAGAGTTGTATTAACGACTTCGACGAGCATTCATTGAAATAGTAAAATAGTTATGACCTTTTGTTAAAAAATATATCTTTTATTTAAATATGTGAAAGATTTGCAGAGAACCGGACTTTAAAACATTTGAGAGGAAATATGAGTAAGTAAGCCCTTAGAAGTCTACGTAGGCCTTCTTACAGAGTTAGGCCTAAGAAGTTTCGTGACACCGGAACCAGAAAACTAACATATTGGTTTTCATTAAAAACTGAGTTTTTCAAACAAAAAAATCCACTTATACTCACACATATATTTACTGCAGTAAATTAAAGCATATAGACACAAGTTTTCTGTGACAATTCGGCAAAATTAGTTTTTTTCTATGAAATATAAGTTATATTTGTTGTCCGAATATCCCCATATATCTGTCCGAATTTCCCCATCACTGAAAAATCTTTATATGGGGAAATTCGGACATAACTTATTCGATTTTTTTTATTTAATTTTGGTAAAATATCATGAAAATATGTTACAAATCAATTTGAAATATATCAAATCTCAAGAATACATTATGTATACATGCGATACAACTAAAGTGCATACCTGGATCTGCTCTTTGTCACGATGGTGTATATCTTCTTTCGGATAAAAAAAGTTGTCGATCGATTTGAGTTTGAAACAAATCAGGAGGGAGGTTATAGAGAGGTCAATGTACAAAGGGAAGCAACTCGCAAAGCAAACGGCGACACCCATCTCGCAAAGGCGCTTAGAGATCTTATCAACATAGCGATTGACGGTGGCCGTGTTGTAACGTGTTTACGACGGACAGTAAACTTTAATTATGTGTCCGAATTTCCCCATTGTCCGAATTTCCCCATTTGACCCTAAATCCGTAGCGTGAATGCCTTAAAATGATCCAATTTATTTCATGTGTTACGGTAAAAACATGTCAACTATATCGTGTGTTGTTTATTTCGATTATCACAAATTTCTGTTTTGAACTTTATTGTGATCAGTAGGAAATCGAAGAGCTCTACGCTGAATTTTAACAGGATTATGTTCCATCATAATGTAATGTCAACAGATATATATACATTTGGCTTAACTAATTCACCCCTGAAATTTCATAATGAACTATTCCAACCTTTGAATTGAAAGAGTTCAAATGTGTCTTCAGGGGTGAATGAGTTAACATATCATAGTTAAAGTATAGCTTGAAAACGTTGATTTATCAATGTTCACAATAAGCGTGACAGGTAGACAACACATTTTCATTTGTTTTTTTAATCCAATGAATCAATTTCATCACTGTAGATATGATCATTTTGTCATTTTTGTCTTTTTCTGTCCAAATTATTCTGATTTCAGGCTTGATTTTTGTGAAATATATAATGTATATATAATGTAGTAGGATTTATTAGTCTTAAATTACTTACATCAGGAGATAATGAGCTATCACCAGAAATTAATACTTCTATATTATCTAAAGTTGAGAATAAATTAATTTAACTAATAGATTCATCTAACTTGAATATGATTAGTATATTTTTATTTAATACTTCCCGTTATATCAATCTGCTTCGAGTATGTGTGTGTTGTGTGTGTGTGTGTGTTGTGATTAGTATATTTTTATTTAATACTTCCAGTTATATCAATCTGTTTCG
>NW_018408358.1:10933-11945 GCF_002113885.1 Mizuhopecten yessoensis | reverse complement strand
TTATCCAAAGGTTTAAAATGATATATTCTAGAGGAAACTTGGTACGCCTCTTCTGAAAAACCTATAAAGATATACTGTACACACAAGAAGAATAACTTCACAGTGGTACACTTATACATAAAACTATGATTCATAACAAATTAACAGTAAATCCTTCTGTACAATATGATGGGAACTTCGTCTTTATTTTGTTCTCCATTCCAAAAATAATATATATATCTTTTGCCTTAGCTTTCAGTACTTTCAGTACTTTGATTATATATGTTATCACAGCAGTAAAGTTATCCTTATGGACGAAGAAAGAATATAAAAAGAAACCTGAGATCCCAAGAGGGCCCACCAATGTACCATCCGTATTAGTTCTTGTCAGTTAGATCTTTCCTCTAATCTGTTTGTCATTTCACATATTTACTTGTACAGTACTTATAATGTGAAAGAAATAGAATCGATCATTGCAATATGAGAAAGATCTGTTAGTTCTTCCTTCGGCCATTTTGTATTTATGATCAGTCTTGAAATATAACATGCACAACGAGACATCGAGGGGAACCTACATATCAAATTTGAGAAAGATCCCTCAAGTTATTTCTGAAAAAATAGCACTTACAAACCCTAACTGTCAAAATCAAAGATTTGTTTATCTTATCAGTCTCATAGGAAACCTCACAACTACATACCAAGGGGAACCTACATGTACATGTCAAATTTGAGAAAGATATCTCCAGTACTTATTGAGAAATAGCGATAACAATCATTCACTGTCAAAATTCAAAATGGCTGCCTGTCAGCCATTTTGTTTATATGATCAGTCTCAAAAGTAAGCATGCACAGCGAAGGACAAAGGGGAATCTACATATCAAATCTGACAACGATCCCTCTGCCTGGTACTTCCTGAGAAATGGCGATAACAAGAATTGTATAAGGACGGACGATGGACGGATGGACCACGGACGCAGGGCGATTTGCATGAATAAATAGCACACAATCATCTGAAATTTTAATTGTATTATTT
>NW_018408358.1:0-1183 GCF_002113885.1 Mizuhopecten yessoensis | reverse complement strand
CCTAGTACAGTTCTGCTACATTCCTTCCTCATTTTATCAAGTCTTTGCCCCGAAGACGCAATTATCCCCTTGTCAAGCATTCACCTAGTTCTTGAAACAAGGGTTTTACAGTGTAATTACATTTCTAGTGCAGAAAGTTACCTGTTACTTTACCCCTGTATATTGGTTCAGTTGAAAATTACATCCCAAAAGGTGCAGACAGTACTAGAGGAATTCAAGAGCACAAAACATTGGCCAAAGTTAATATTTTGTTTTGGAGATTAGCATAATCAATGAAATTGTGACTTCTTCGAAGATCAAATAACTAATAACCTTTCAGTATTTTACCAGTTTGGGGAAAAGATTAAGCCTGCTGTACTCCACTATTAAACAAATAGAAAAAACACAACGAAGAGCAGCACGCTACGTAAACAACAGATACCACAACACTAGCTCAGTAACAGACATGATCCACACACTTCAATGGCCAACACTACAAACATGGCGCTGTCACACAAGATAATACTTTTTTACAAAATTTTCCACCAAATTGTAGCTATAAACCCAACATATATATACTCACACCCGTAGACCCTCGAACCAGACATGCACACCCTCATGCATACAAACACATATCTGCTACAAAGGACACCTACAAATATTCATTCTTTCCACACACAATGGAATCTCCTTCCCATAGCAGCAGTACAATGTACACTAGAGGACTTCAGGCACACTATGAAGCCCTCATCACACACTAATCATACTCCAGCTTTTGTCTTTTATCTATACCTTGCACACAAAAAAACTAATCACTGTAAATAACCCCTTTTTTCACGCCTCTGTGATAGGACCCCGGAGATCATAATCATCACTATTGATGGAGCCCCTGCACCATAAAGAAGAAGACTACATGATTGGATGATATAACTTAAAATTTAGAAAACAAATTGTTTCATTTATGTTGTTAATTCAATCAAGCAATACAACTGAGCAGGAATATAACATATTTTTTCAAAACTCACAGGTCAGGTAATTTGGATTAGCCAGACACTGAACAAACTCCAACTCGGCTTGAAACCTGGTTTTCTGCTCATCTACATCTGAAAATATGCAAACAACGTTTAGTGAAATAAAGAAAAATTGGCAATGTACAAACATCGTCATACATTTTTAGCAATGAGAGAGTTGCCTAGTACAAACG
>NW_018408357.1:2080-10301 GCF_002113885.1 Mizuhopecten yessoensis | reverse complement strand
CACAAAGCCCTGACGTACATGTAATATATCCATCACAAAGACCTGGCGTACGCTAACAGAGCAATTCGACACATAGATAATAATAAGTTATGGTCAAAAGTATTTCCACCTGCTTACCGAATAAAAGACTAATTAATATTGAAAGTAAGTAAACTTGTTACGTGTTTTTTAGTATTAGTATTAATAAGAATATATGTTTCCTTTATCGATCATAAAAATGTAGGTATCTATACTGACTTTTCTACAGGTAAATCTTACCTGTCTGAAGCCTGGTACTGGAGAAACAATGACAGTCTGGCACACCCTAAGGGGTGTGTACTGCGGAGGGTATAGGGGTCTGATGTCATAGGGACTGAGATCACAGTCAAACTTCAATATATCTACAATATGTATTTTTCCGTTTGTACATGTACGTTTGTACCTAACCAGGCGTGGATCAAGGAGGGTGTATGCTTAGGGCGATAGCTGTCTGATCAGGGTCCAGGGACAATTAGTCATGGTACAGTAGAGCAAAGTTAAAGGGTGTGGGTGGGGGAGGGGGTTATTTAATAGATACATTTATCACTCATTTATAATATTTTTCCCTGAGGGGGGGGGGGGGGGGGTATACATGTATATCTATGTGAGGATGCTCACCATTTCTTGTCTCTAGTCAAATGAAAATGTTTGCTTTAAAGTATACATCTCTGACCGTTGTCAGACTTTTTATAGACAACGCCACAATATAGATGAGTGGCAAAACTACATAACATTTTGTTTGTCTGTGCTCAATACATGTTGGTGCAAGTGCTACAATATTTCATGCTTTGTCATACATGTACGTAGCCTCACCGCCTGGTTCAAGTTCAAGTTCTTTATTACTTTGAGTCGTTGGACTCAACAGTTACAAAGTAATAACATTTCTGATATTAACTGTGCAAAATACAAAATAACATTGCACAACATTATACACACTCACAACACATTTACAAGTGCAACTATATCTATTCATAATAATTAGGTTCTTCTCGAATTTGCAAATTTTATATATTTCTCTAAGTTCGTTATTTCTTTTGTTTTTTTCACAGTCAATAATCCTTTCAATTTAAACATGCTTGGCTTTTTAATATAATAGTTTTCAAAACAATTGCTCGCAAATCAGAATGACATGATCTTCAACATCATCTAAATTACAAACATTACACACTCGACGATTCAATGATTTGATATCGCCCCTTTTCTAATTTTAAGTTATGAGGAGTTTTTTTTTTATTTCTTTCAGATATTCTTTTTGTATGGGTTTACGCAGGTAGTTTTGTGGATCAAAATGATCGTAAATATATCTATAAAAAATTGCTTTTGAGGATATTCTTTTTTTTTGCACATTCTTCTCTAAAAAAATCAATAAACCTTTCTTTAATTAATTAATAAATCTTGCTGACGTTTATATAATTTTCCCACATATACCCTAGGCCAGGTTAATCCCAGCCTATGATATATATTGTCCATTGCGTAACTTGCTAAAGGCGCTAAGTAGTACTAATTGGTCAGCTGTAAAAGGTCAATTATTTTTTTCATTGAACCATGTAAGTTCATAGGTACACTAGCCCGGAACCGCTTGACTGATTTTTGACACCTTTATAATTACCACACATCGTTAACAAACTTAGTATAGACAGAGACGTATTGTAATATATACGTCTCTGCTATAGACAACAAGGAAGCACACTCTATTTTCTCAGGAACTCAGTCACATGATGACAATAAAGCTATCTTCATAATGATTTTTTAATGATAACTGAAAAACATCATCATTTTCAATAATCTGATATGAACAGTTTGTTACGTATTAGGGTTAGTATTCAACCTTGGTCGCTGATAACAGAACTCGTGATAGATTATTTAAAAAAATAGATTAGTTTTAAAACAAATCATCTACGTGAGAAGTTAAATATTCTAATAAGGGACATTTTTTTTTTATTAAATTAGGAATTCCAAGTAAGATATTAGTTTACCTTGGTTAAGTCTCTGTTGTGAAATGAAATTGTGCCTGGGGTCCTGATCGAGGGACAGCCAAAGTATCTTACCTGTAGGTTTTTAACTTGAACTGATTTACCTGTATACAGCTGTACGTGAAGGATAGACAATGAACTGGATTAATTGTCATGGACTTAATTGCCTTAAAATCACAGAATGTGACCTTGATCATGTACAGCACATCAGAATCCAATGTGATCACAGGTGAATGGTTCATACATTATCACTGCCTATATTCTCAGGTATATAGATATATTGAAAGAAAAGTATCTGTCAGCGGGTGGTCATTTTGCCCTAACAACCTTTATAACGGCCACTAAAGTTGTTTATACTTTCAACAAGGGACAGGTCATTACCACATGGCCAGCTGTATGCCTGTTATTTAAATTACCCCTAAGGCCTAGCTGCCGGTGTGGGAAACACACAGTAGGCCCATGGGAGGAGGACGGCTACGTTCATGTATGTGTAAACCGTCATTTTTGTGGGGTTTTTCTTCAGACTAATATGATAGTTGGAATAATTTTCACGTAATGCGGTTGATAATGTTTGGGTTTTTTGGTCACCTGAGACAAAGTCTCAAGTGACCTATTGCGATCGCCTTTTGTCCGTCGTCGTCCGGCGTCCGTCGTGCGTCCGTAAACAATTTACATTTTCGACTTCTTCTCCACAACCCCTGAACCAATTTCAATGAAATTTTGCAGAAACCTTCCATGGCCAAAGGTCAACAAAAATAGTTGCCGGTTGTGGGGCCAAAAAGGGTCAAATTGACTAAAATTTCAAAAAACTTCTTCTCAAGACCCAGATATGGTAGAATCAAATACTCTTCATATATGGAAGGGTCTTAAGGTGCTTTACCAAAATTGTGAATTTCTTGACCCTGGGGTCTCATGTTTCCCCCTGGGTTTGATACTTTGAAAATTTTGAGCCAGCTCTACCCCAAGGGCTGTAGGGTGGGGTCCAAAGGACTCGGTGTGCTAAAATTTCTTCATTTTCCTTGTTTAGAATCAGAGGTGGTAGTTTCAAATTCTTTTGAGTCTTAAATCTGTATGCTAGATATTGAATAAGGTGGTTTTATTGCTTTTGTCACTGAATAATATTTCTGTTCGTGTTAAAAACAAAATCAACTCTCTGTATCAATATATCAGGTGACCGTTAAGGCCCCTGGGCCTCTTGTTTAAATTCGTTTCAACAAATATATATTCCGTTAAATTTTCGACCGAACGTTTCACTTCACGGAAGTACTACGGAAATGCTACGAAAGTGATACGCAAACGGTACGGAAATGCTACGCAAACGGTACCCTGAAAGTGGAACAGCGAACGTATACGGGTCGGTATTGTTCTGTTTTTGCCTTTTTCTTGTTAGTGACATTCATTGATTACTCTACTGAAAATAGATGTGCATTACATTTTACATAAATCGTGTATGAAAATTTAAAACGAAATATATCGTTTAATCACCGGCAAATTGTGTTTCTTTAAATGATATAGCCGAGAACTAGAACTGTAAGCAAAAGACTGACGAAGACAAAGCATTGCAAAGCAATCCATAGTCTCCCACCAGTAATGATTTCTCTATTTACTGAGTTGTACACTTATTTAAGTATATAGGTAACCAACATACTTCCTGCACTCCCTTCCCATGCCAAAACCTACGTCTATGCCAAATCGTGCTAGCCAAGATGAACCTGTTTTGCTGAAATCGTCCTCGTAGTTAAGAAAGACTTGTCAGGACATAGATTTAACAAAGGACTTTAACTCCTTGAAATGGCTCAAGTGAAAAAATACTACCCTTATGAACCACATCAGGGGGTAATTACCATATCTGTAAACTTTCATTGAAATCGGCCAAGTAATTTAGGAGGCATACAAAATGTTTATTTCAACAAAGGACCATAACGCCACTCCTTCTAAAGGGGTCAGAATGGAAAAATAATACCTGGATACACAACTTCAGGTGGTAGTAATTGGTCCATTACCTTAGAAGATGAAGTCCATACAGACTTTTCCTACTGACAGACAGACGGAGAGACAAGCTGGTTCCAGTATGACCCCACCCCCAACTTACTTCGTTGCGGGGGTATAAGAAGGAAAGGTTAGGTCCTGGACAGCTAAGGAATGGTTTTATGTTTCAGGTTAACAACAATGGACATCTGTCTTTTATCGTACCAGTATCCTGGTACTTTCCGAAACCCTTTCCTCTACGTTCTATGCCTTTGATAGCACCGTTTTGGATGGATGTTGACACTCGGCAAACTGGTCAGGTTTGGTACAATCTCTGTTCCTACTTTGAACTTCTCCATCGCGCTCAAGAAGACGTGTCGACATTTTTTCCACATGAAAGCTCTTTTCAACCAACCAAGATTTTGACAGCAACCTGGGTAGATGTTCCATGCTGGAATGCAACAGGAGATGATCTGACAAAGGTAAAGAAAAGATGAAAGATTTTAACCGAATGTAAACACATTGCAATTACCGTACTTGCTATCAGGTGTTATAGCCCGAGTGGTCAGTGACGTTTCTGGATATTAGAATGGTTTGTTATCCGTGTGAGGCAAAGATTAATAGTTGATGCAAAGTGAAGATTTCTATGTCGTAAGTCTCGTGATGTGCAACTTGAGAATCTTCCCCGTATGGTGGCTGACCCCTTCAACACCAATCTCGCCCGGTAGCACGAGAAATGTTTTCTTCTTATGACTNAAAACCCCTAAGGGTGATCGTTGGTTAAGAAGCTTTTTTTGATTGCTCATGTGAGCTATAGCCAATCGTCTTCGTCCTCCGCCGTCCGCAAACTTTTAAGCCTTGACTTCTTCTCAAAAACCACTGAACCAAAATCATTGAAGTTTTGTAGGAAGCTTAAAATTCCATAGTCAAAGGCAAACCTGATGGAATCAGATATTCTTCTTTATCAGAGATGTGCATTTCATTATCCCCGTGTCACCCTTTCCCCTCTGGGCAGGGGGTTACGTTTACTTTTGTTAATACAGGGGTTTATCACTTTTGGATATATTTTGTTTTTTTAGTAGGGTATATTTCAAACTTGGCTGGAATTATAATCATGAGGTTGCAATTTGAAAGAATGAAAATTAAGTCCCTGACTAATTCCCAGGCCTGAAGGGGGTAGCAGAAAGGAGTCAAATTCGCAAGAAAATATGGACAATCTTCATTTTTCAGTCCAGGATAAGCTGGAATCCAATTATCTTCATTTATTGAAAAGTCCTTATGTGCTTTATCAAAATTGTGAGCTTTGTGTACCCCTTACCACCTATTCCCCCTTGAATAGGGTGTGTATTTTACATAGGGAATTCACACTACTTGGCATATTTTGCTTAATTCCGGTGGAAAATACTTTTTTAAATTAATTAGAACTATAATGTGATTATAGTGTTGTGTTATTAATTTGAGATCCTTACTCCATCCAATGGACTAATGGGCGTTAAATTTGCAAAACAATTAACAATCTTCTCCAGAGGCAGATATTCCGCCCATTGGAGGTGGTAAAGCTAACTGTAATGTATATAGAAAAATGACACTTTTGGATATATTTTGTTAACTTTTGGTGGGAATTACCATAATGTATTTGTAATTTGATGAAATGAACTTTAAGACCCTAACTCACCCGCTGGGCGTTCCCGCTGAATTTTATTTTGTGTGATCGACATGAGATCAAATATTAGTAGTAGACGATGCGTCGGACGAACTCCCTAAATCTCCATCTTTTTCCAAATTCATGGTTCGTACATGTGAATATGTAATTCAAGACTATTTATTGATATTTTTTAAACCATAAGAGATATGAAATGTGTCAGAGATTTAAGACTATGTCGAATAATGATTGCTGGTGTGTATAATTTCGTTTTCAATTAGATAAACATTTTTGCAAATCATCCTTACATTGGTTCATTTAAAAAAAAGTAGAGCAGACCGCAGAGAGGAGGTTGTCCGCTCACTATTGGTTTGTTTTTATTCTGTTTAACGTCCTATTAACAGCTAATGTCTAAAATTTAAAGACGTGCCTTCATGTGTTTTGCGTATGTGTGTATGTGTGAATATGTGCTGGAGACAGGGTATGTTTGTGTACCTACCTCTTTATTGTAGTACAGATCTGATGCCGACTTTATAGTGCTATCTCACTGAAATGCCATGCCGAAGGCACATAGCACAGCATTCCACCCGGTCACATTATCCTGACAATGGGTGAACCAGTTGTTGCCATTATCGTAATTGCTAAACGATAAGCAGGGAACAACAACTACCCATGTACTATTTTGAGTTTGTTGGTATGTGTCCGCCAGGGGACAGAACCAATTGTCTTCCTCACCTGCGCATACAATTCTTACGTCACACATAATCATTTTTTTACATAAAGAAGACCAAACGTTTTCTAACGTTCTATTAACAGCTAGGGTCATTTACAGACGTGCCTCCATGTGGGTAGTGTATGCATGCTGGCGTGTATGTATGTAAGAGTATGTTGGTGTGCTTGCCTCCTTGTGATAGCACGGATCTGATGCCGACTTTATAGAGCTATCTCACTGAAATGCCATGCCGAAGGCACCAAGCACAGCATTTCGCCCGGTCACATTATACTGACAAAGGGTGAACCAGTTATTGCCATTCCCCTTAATACTGAATGTTGAGCAGGGAATAACAACTACCATTTTTAAGGACTTCGGTATGTTCCGGCCTGGGGACAGAACCCATTGCCTTCCTCACCTTGGAGAACGCTCAACATTAAAGCTAAAAATGAGGTGTGCCAAGCAAGGCACTAGGAAATAAAAGGTTGTTAGAAGTAGAAAGAAAGGTAAATATCCCAAATATTGCAATAGGCGCAGCAGATTTATTTTGGTCACTTTTGTGTCGCCAAATAGAGGACACCAAAGCAAATCCCAATTCATTAATTAATTGCATTAATATATATGTTCTATTTTGTAGAGGAACACATTCCAGATCGTTCTTGTTACTGATGGAGCGACATCTTTTGCCATGTTTCATTACCAGAAAATAGAATGGGCTGGATATGCTGATTACGTCACAAAAGCTGTTGTAAGCACAATGATAAGACAATAATAGCACGACATACCTATAGTATTGTATCAATTATGTATATAAGTTACACCTTAAGGGTTCCTGTCCCATTGTAGCCAAACCACAAGATAATTCCTCTTTAATTTTTGACTCAACTTTATAATGCTATATCCCTGATATACCATGCCGAAGGCACCCGGCAAAGCATTCCGCCCAGTCACATGATACTGACAAAGAGTAAACCAATTGTTGTTGTTTTCCTAAGTGCTGAATGTAAGGCAGGGAATAATAACTACCCTTTTTAAAGACTTTTGTATGTCCCGGCCTGGGGGAAGAAACCATTGCCTTCCTAACCATATTAGTCGCCTCTTACGATACAAGCCGTGAGTAAACAGCAGGTTTATTCTTTTCTCGAGCCATAACCTGCCTGGGTGTTCAAACAAGGGGTAACCCTGGGTATCCGTAGCGAGTCCGTATTGAAGCCCCGGTAGTCCGTGTTGATCCTGAGTGGTCCGCGTTTCTCTAAGGTAGTTTTTAACTGTTTAAAACCTTTGGATTCAGCAGTAGTTCTGTCACCATAATAGAACCGCCGTGCAAGCTTCCATGGCCATTCGGGGTGACTTTTATTTGTCTATGTCACGGTGACCCACACCAACAGTAGGTGAGCTCATGACAGTAGTACAGTGTAATTACGACCACGCCGACTCAAAAACGGTGCACCGCGTTGTCTAACACATTATGTGCCTTTTCTTTCTACAACCATTCCATTAAGGTGACTACGAAATTCACGGTTGCCCCTGGATTTTTGAGTAGCATGGTTACAACACGACTTGGTAGTTTAAAAGTATGGTGGTGCTACGTTTGCTGTACGGCAGTGATGGAAGGAATAAGGTTGGTCACGGTTTCGGGTTCTATAAATAGAAGTCAAAATCTGCTCAAACTCATTTGGTACTTCAGTCTTAGAAGGAGTTACATCATGAACGTCATCAACAACCACAAAAACCGACTTCAGCTGACTTCTGTGTGTCTTCGTCCGACTCAAACTGTTCAGAGGTTGCACATTTTGAAAGCTGTGATTAATCACTTCCATCAGAGAAAGGAAGACTTGGCATGGCCTTCTTCTAGGCAGCGGTGGTCGAGGAGGCATGATAATGTCTTAAAGTGGTTTGAGACGTGCA
>NW_018408357.1:0-1182 GCF_002113885.1 Mizuhopecten yessoensis | reverse complement strand
CAAAGGATATTTCAAACAGGGAAAATGAAGATGGTTAGAGAAAACAGGTGCTCATTGGTTTCGAAGGTTTTTTTTTGTCACAGGCAAAAGAAATATGTTAAAACAACACACGTCTTTATAATTATTGTCAATGGCAACAGTATACGAAACAATTTCATGTAATTACTATGTCTTGCTGGTTGTTTCGATGATTTTTTATTTATTTTTTCTCCATTTAAGGTTGGGTTTAATGCTGGCGACGGTGTAAACAGCTACACTGTGAACAGTTCTGACTATAATGACGTCATCAATCTTGTAAACAGATCAAACACAGGCATAGCTGGCAAGTTCATCTACCGCGTCGACGGGGACGCCATTATAGAACCGGCTAGTGACGAAATCTCGATCGGTAGGTACATTGTATACAAGAACATTGGGGTAAAGAATTGTTCTTATTTGTATAAATAAGTAAAAACAATTCTTCGAAGTACATGTGTTTAAATAAAAGCAACTCCTTCGCCAATTAAAATCGTTTGATGATTAGCTTTGGCATTGCACAAACCATTCTGATTATGAGTCACAAACCATGATTTAAGGTTTTAGCTATTATACAATTATTAAATTTTATTAAATTTGTCTAGTCTTTTTCAGAAGGAAAAAACTTTGATAATATTCATTGTTTCGAGTAAGCAAAATAGTATGTCAAACCCAAAGTGAAACCAGTAATTATATAAAAGTAGATACTTTTAATATTGACAAACATAGGGTTTAATTCTAATTTCGTTTCATGATATATTTAATAAACATGTTCAGATGTTTTTCTTTTATAAATGCGCTTTACTAAATGAAAAGTACAAAATGTTCCCCATTTACATGTATTACTTTTGATGCCATACGTATTAACGCATGAATATAGTTGGAACTTTAATCCTTGCATCTATACAATTTAATTGGTAACGTTGTTGTATATATTGTTGATTTGAGCCTTCTCTAGGAAAACATAAGAGAATATTTTGTTACCTAGAAGAACTTTATTTCTCTCAAATCAAATAACTGTCTACCAAGAAGGATTGCAACTTCGTGTCAATGACACTCTTACCCTTGTACAGCTGCAATTACTGTATCATCCCATTTACCCCCACTTTAAGTAATGATATGTGTACAATGTATCATTTAATTACTCTATATATAATACTGTTGTAA
>NW_018408356.1:2376-11692 GCF_002113885.1 Mizuhopecten yessoensis | reverse complement strand
TCACTCCAACTTTTTCACCCAAAAAATCCACAACGCCCCAAAAATGTCTTCCATAAAATTAACTTATTTGACAAATTTTAAAGTGAAATATTCTTAAAGATAGACATTCAAAAAATGTAACATTATATCTGTTGCAATTCGTTTGATGTTTGTGAAAGGTCAGTGTGTAAAACATTCCAGTCGTTTATACTGTCAATAAGGAAGTGTCCGGAATAAAAAAACAGTTCTATGTTTTGGCACTTTGAAATTATTTTCAATAGTACTCAATATTATGTGTGTTGCATTTTAGTGAGAGAGAGAGAATGTATATATATACTTATAATTGTTAATGTATATATATAGATCTACTTCTTTTTCAGCATAAGTAATTTAATTTTTTCATTAACTACTTAAAATAATTACTATATAAAAATCAATCTATAACGTGTTCTGCCAAGTTTCATTCTTCCATGGACTTCAATAGCATCTAAACCATTTCCAAACATTTCAAACCAACTTAATCATTTTCATTCTACATCGTTGAAAATTTAAAATAGCTGACATTTAAGCTGAATATATATCAATGTGTGTAGGGTAAGAACAGTATTTTTGCTTCTCAACTGTTGAAGCCCGGGCAAAAATACATATTGTCTAATATGAAGGGCAGAAACTTGATTTGCACATCATTTGACATATCTTTTACTTTTCACAAATTGATTGACAATCTCTTTCATCAACATGCAATTTAATGTTTTAAAAATATATTATACAAACATTTTTTTTTTTTTTAAACAATTGCAGTCTTAAGGTTACATGTTCCTAATCAGTAATATTTAAGTGAAACTGGCAATAATTACTACCGCCACTTTCAAAAGATCAGATATCGTTCAATATAGGTGCCCCAGTCCAAATGAGCGGTTGGGGTGATACAGATTTTTTGGGGGCGAAATGAACTAAAAATTAAGGCAATGTGAAAAAAGCTGGGGCGAAATGGTTTCTCTGTCTAACTTCACCCCCTCCTAATTTTGTATAAATGGTGGGTCTGGCCCAATAGGGGAAATATAGCAAATTCTTTAAAATCCTTTTTCTTCTGTAGGAATGAAAGGATTTGTTCCATATTTAGTCTTAAGCATCCTTGGGTAAAGAGGAACCAATTTTGTATAGCCGTGGGTCTGGCCCCATAGGGTCCTGAGCGGCGGGGCCCAATAGGGGAAACATAGCAAATTCTTTAAAATCCTTCTTCTTCTGTAGGAATGAAAGGATTTGTTCCATATTTAGTCTTAAGCATCCTTGGGTAAAGAGGAACCGATTTTGTATAAGCCGTGGGTCTGGCCCCATAGGGTCCTGAGCGGCGGGGCCCAATAGGGGAAACATAGCAAATTCTTTAAAATCCTTCTTCTTCTGTAGGAATGAAAGGATTTGTTCCATATTTAGTCTGAAGCATCCTTGGGTAAAGGGGAACCAATTTTGTATATACTGGGGGTCTGGCTTCTGAGGGACGGGACCCAATAGGGGAAATATAGCAAATTCTTTAAAATCCTTCTTCTTCTGTAGGAATGAATGGATTTGTTCCATATTTAGTCTGAAGCAACCTTGGGCAGTGCCTGAGGGGTGGGGCCTGAGGGGCGGGGCCCAATAGGGGAACATAGCAAATTATTCTTCAAAATTCTTCTTCTTCTGTAGGAATAAAAGGATTTGGTCCATATTTGGTGTGGATCATCCTTGGGTAAAGGGAAACCAATTATGCATAAACAGAGGATGTGACCCCCCTTGGACCTGAGGGGCGGGGCCCAATAGGGGAAATAGAGGTAAAACCTTTGTAATCTCTTCTACCATAGGGATTAAGGAATATTTTAACCTAATTTAGTATGGAGCATCCTTGAGCAAAAGGGACTCAATTTCGTATAAACAGCGAGTGTGGCCCCCCTGGGGGCAGGAGGGAGGGGCCCAATAGGAGAAACATAGCAAATTATTCAAAATCCTTCTTCTTCGGTAGGAATGACAGGATTTTGTCCAAATTTGGTATGAAGCATCCTTTGGTGAAGGGGAACCAATTTTGTATAAACGGTGTGTCTGACTCCCCTGGATGCAGAGAGGGGGGCCCAATAGGGGAAATAGAGGTAAAACCTTTAAAATCCTACTTCTACCAATGAGATAAGGGATTTTATCCTTATTTTGTCTGGAGCAACCTTGGGCAAAGGGGACTCAATTTTGTATAAATGGTTGGTATAATATAATGCCCCCCCCCCTAGGGATAGAGGTGGGGCTCTGTTTGAAGTTTGTTCTCGCTTTATTTGAAGTACTGGATGGATCTTTCTCAAATGTCATATGTACTTATATTAATTACAGCACCTACCATGGAGTGCTATATCTTTACTTCATACCAATTATTTTAAACATATTCAGGTGAGCGATACACTAGGCTCCTTGTTAACATTCAGCATTTAGTAGCGCAATTTGTTTAAATATTGCATTTCTGTGATCGAACGATATGTTAAAAATGGTATTTAAGCAATAATGCAAACCCTGATACTATATCATAATATAACAAAGTTGTGTTGAACTTTGAATTTTAATGTTTACTAGTATGTAAAATAACCATTGAAGCTGTCGACTGCTCTCCTATTTCTTTGTATATTATAATTCCTTTGGTGGAAATGTTGATATTTTAGTATTTAATTATAAAATAATACATGGTGAATGAACCATGCAGTGACGGTAACGCTTGTCCTTCCCAACACCGAGTGTTAATTTTGTTCTTGTTCTACTTGTTTCTATATTAACAAGAATTAAACAAAAACACCACATTTGACACAATGTAAAGGATATTTGTGGCTTGGCGTTACAATATAATCACTTCTAGGCTGTTAAAATATCACATTTGACAATATGCGTTGTTTGTAATGTTTTTCACTTTGAATCAGACTTTCTGATTGATCGATTTAGTTTAGGTAAAACATGTCATTTTGTGACATAAAACAAATATCAACTTTATCTGAACTGTTAATTTTGTTTTTCAATGGTGTCAAATCTAACAATATTGATCACATCCTATGTTTTGTTTCAGACAACGAAGATCCTTTTCATCATGGCTGCAAATGTGAATGACGACGTAATAACTCTCCATAACACAATGGTGTTTGACATAAGTACCGAAATTTTCGAGGAAACGTTGGAGGTAGTAAAAGAACTATTTAGGGGGAAACCACTGACGTCAGTCGATATGTCTAAGATTAAAAATATCCCAACACTCTTCAAATTTCTAATGAATTACGAAACAATTGGTTATGGAGATTACCAAAAGTTTGTATCTGTGATCAGGTACATACATCCGCGCATATGTTCAATGATACAGGAGTGTGCTGTGAAAATCAACAAACTGAAGGGTAACCTAGACGACCAAGGTAGGCTATGGGTGTTTTCAAACGATCACTATAATAGAGAACCTACAAATAACCACTTTGTTATCGAGATGCATATCAACAGCCTTAACAAAAGCATCCTAGACTACGTAGTCGTAGCTGCTTTCTTACTATCACTTTTATTGTCATCTTCAAATTTAGGAATATTACGGATATGTTATCATGTGTGGTTTTCCAAAATAATGAAACGGAATGAAAACATATCAGGCCGTTTGATTTCCAGATATTCTTCTGTTCTAGTAATTCGTCAAGACTTTGCTCATATATATTGTGTTAAAGTTTAATGTTAAACTTTGTCCCATCGTGGAGTTTGGGGAGGTGTGAACAGAGCACGATATTACTTTAGCTGCCATTGCTTTACAGATTTAATTTCTCGCCCAATTCTTATGAAACTTACACACGTTTTGATAGTTGTTATTATATTGAACGGTATAAAGATGTTCAGAAAAAATGACTTTCTGCAATAACATCGCAATGCAAAATTTACGATTTTAAACATTAAGTGTTGAAAAGGGTGAAATTTTGACATTGCCTGGAGTTTGATAAATTTACGCTAAAATTACCACAAAATTTGTTATTTTCAGTTTTTTAGCTCATCTGGCCCAAAGGGCCAAGTGAGCTTATGCCATGGTGCAGCGTCTGTCGTCCGTACGTCGTCAACTTTTTACTTAAACAACTTCTTCTGAATAAACAAGAGGCCCAGGCTAATGATATTTGGCCAGTAGCATAATGGGATGAAGGGCTATTAAGTTTGTTCAAATGAATGACTTTTGCCCATTTTCAAGGTCACAGGGGTCAAATATGTTAAAACTTTTAAACAACTTCTTCTGAATTACCAGAAGGCCCAGGATTATGATATTTGGCCATTAACATGCTGGGATAAAGCACTACCAAGTTTGTTCAAATGAATGACCTTTGCCTATATTCAAGGTCACATGGGAGTCAAATATGTTTAAACTTTTAAACAACTTCTTATAAATAACCAAGAGGCCTAGGGTGATGATATTTAGCCGGTAGTATGCTGGGATGAAGGGCTACCAAATTTGTTCAAATGAATGACCTTCGCCTATATTCAAGGTCACAGGGGTCAAATATGTTGAAATCTTGAAATAATTTCTTCTGAATAACCAGAAGGCACTGGATGATGATATTTGGGCAATAACATGCTGGGATGAAGCACTACCAAGTTTGTTCAAATGAATGACCTTCCTGTATAGTCAAGGTCACAAGGGTCAAATATGTTGAAATCTTTAAATAACTTCTTCTGAATAACCAGAAGGCCCAGGATGATTATATTTGTTCATTAACATGCTTGGATGAAGCACTACCAAGTTTGTTCAAATGAATAACCTTCGCTCATATTCAAAGTCACAAGAGTCAATTGTCTTAAAAACCTTTAAATGACTTCTATTGTATAATCAAAAGGTCCAGGTTGATGATACTTGGCCAGAAGGATATGGCATAAAGGGCTACAAAGCTCTTCAAATTAATGACCTTCGGCCATATTCAAGCTCACAGGGGTTATTTGTCTTAAAAACACTAAAAACGACTTCTTCTGAATAACTAAAGCGTCCAGGGTGATTGCTTGTTCATGTGAATGACCTTGACACACTTTCAAGTTGACATCTGGTCCATAGTGCATAAATCTTAAAAGTCATCTTCTCAGTAAACAAAAGGTAAAGGGCTATTAGGGTGGTGATATTTGACAAGTTGCATTCTGGGATGAAGGCTAAATGTTTGTTAAATTTAATGTCTGTCTTTGACTTTCAAGGTTATAGGGGTCAAATGTGTTTAAATCCTTTAACAGGTTCTTCTGAATGATTTAAAATGACTTCTAGATAACGTAAAATCACATGGATATTTGACCAGTAGCTTGCTAGCATTAAGGGCTTCAAACTTTGTTCAACTGAATGACCTTTTTCATCATCATCCAATGCCACAGATGTGACATTATACAAATTTGTTTTGAAAATAATTTGTTGAACTTTAAGAAATTTGAATTCAATTGACTTGACTATGTAATAAACATGTTTTTCATATTTTTCCAGGTGACCTGGCTGCTATANCAACTTTATTTTTATTATTACGTTACACTTGTTTTTCAACGGTGTTAAATTTAATACTATTTATCATATTGTATGTTTTGTTTCAGAATACAATTGTAAAGAAACAGTTTGCCATGGCGTCAAATGTGAATGACAAGGTAAAAACTCTCCATAACACAATGGTGTTCAACATAAGTACCGAAATATTTGGAGACCAATTGGAGAATGTGAAATTTCTATTTAAGGATACTCCGCTGACATCGCATGATATGTTTAAAATTAAAAACATCCAAACACTCTTCGAACATCTCATGAATTACAAAACAATCGATTATGGAAATTACCAAAAGTTTGAATCTATGATTGGGTGCATACATCCAAAGGTGTGTTCAATGGTACAGGAGTGTGCTGTGAAAATCAACCAACTGAAGAGTAACCTAGACGACCAAGGTAGGCTATGGGTGTTTTCAAACGATCACTATAATAGAGAACCTACAAATAACCACTTTGTTATCGAGATGCATATCAACAGGCTTAACAAAAGCATCCTGGACTACGTAGTTGTAGCTGCTTTCTTACTATCACTTATATTGTCATCTTAAAATTTAGGAATATTACGGATATGTCATCATGTGTGGTTTTCCAAAAAAATGAAAAGGAAAGAAAACATATCAGGCCGTTTGATTTCCGGATACTCTTCTGTTCTAGTAATTCGTCAAGACTTTGCTCATATATATTGTGTTAAAGTTTAATGTTAAACTTTGTCCCATCGTGGAGTTTGGGGAGGTGTGAAAACAGCATGATATTACTTAATTAGCTGCCATTGCTTTACAGAATTAATTTCTCGCCCAATTCTTATGAAACATACACACGTTTTGATAGTTGTTATTATATTGAACAGTATAAAGATGTTCAGAAAAAAAATAACTTTCTGCAATAACATCGCAACGCAAAATTTACGATTTTAGTGTTAAACATTAAGTGTTGAAAAGGGTGAAATTTTGACATTGCCTGCAGTTTACACTAAAATGACCACAAAATTTGTCATTTTCAGTTTTTTAGCTCATCTGGCCCAAAGGGCCAAGTGAGCTTATGCCATGGTGCAGCGCCTATCGACCATCCGTCGTCTATCGTCTGTCATCCGTCCGTCCGTCGTCAACTTTTTACTTAAACAACTTATTCTGAATAAACAAGAGGCGCAGGCTAATGATATTTGGCCAGTACTCACGGCAGTAGCATAATGGGATGAAGGGCTGCCAAGTTTGTTCAAATGAATGACCTTTTCCCATTTTCAAGGTCACAGGGGTCAAATATGTTAAAACTTGTAAACAACTTCTTCTGAATTACCAGAAGGGCCAGGATTATGATATTTGGCCATTAACATGCTGGGATGAAGCACTACCAAGTTTGTTCAAATGAATGACCTTCGGCTATATTCAAGGTCACAGGGAAGTCAAATATGTTAAAACTTTCAAACAACTTCTTCTAAATAACCAAGAGGCCTAGGGTGATGATATTAGGCCGGTAGTATGCTGGGATGAAGGGCTACCAAATTTGTTCAAATGAATGACCTTCGCCTATATTCAAGGTCACAGGGGTCAAATATGTTGAAATCTTGAAATAATTTCTTCTGAATAACCAGAAGGCACTGGATGATGATATTTGGGCAATAACATGCTGGGATGAAGCACTACCAAGTTTGTTCAAATGAATGACCTTCCTGTATAGTCAAGGTCACAAGGGTCAAATATGTTGAAATCTTTAAATAACTTCTTCTGAATAACCAGAAGGCCCAGGATGATTATATTTGTTCATTAACATGCTTGGATGAAGCACTACCAAGTTTGTTCAAATGAATAACCTTCGCTCATATTCAAAGTCACAAGAGTCAATTGTCTTAAAAACCTTTAAACGACTTCTATTGTATAATCAAAAGGTCCAGGTTGATGATACTTGGCCAGAAGGATATGGCATAAAGGGCTACAAAGCTCTTCAAATTAATGACCTTCGCCCATATTCAAGCTCACAGGGGTTATATTTGTCTTAAAAACACTAAAAACGACTTCTTCTGAATAACTAAAGCGTCCAGGGTGATTGCTTGTTCATGTGAATGACCTTGACACACTTTCAANGAAAGTTTGTTGAATTTAATGTCAGTCTTTGACTTTCAAGGTCATAGGGGTCAAATGTGTTTAAATCCTTTAACAGGTTCTTCTGAATGATTTAAGTCAAGACACTGATATTTTGCCTGTACCTTTATTTTAGTCAACTTTTAAGGTAACAATTGTGAGATTAATACCAGGTGAGTGATGCAGGCCCATTGGGCCCCTTGTTTTAAATTCCTGCTAAGAATAGGTTTCAAGTTTTTTTTATATGTTTTTCAGATGCATGTTTGCTTTACAAGTGATCATATTTTGTTAAATTGATATAATCATGTTGCACCAGAACGTGATTTAAACCTCAGAATCCTTAACATGTGTCAGTAGTGATACTCCGTTATAACTAACTATATAGGTATCGCTAGAAAGTGTTACGTACATGTGTATTTTAATACACATTTTACGATGCTGTCAGTTTTTAAATTTCAATTCAACATTTATGGATTACCAAAATCTAACATGCAGTTTGGAACTAATTCAGTTTTATTTCTTTCATTTCCAAATAAATAATGCCTCAAAAACTGACAGTCTGGTCTAGTTTTCTACTGATCTTGGACTTTTACAGGAAACAGATCTTTGTAATATCTAAACATAGTGTACATGTAATAAAATGTGTATGACACAGTTGTTTTACTTACAGGTCCATCAACAGCCACACAACGAAAGACAGAAGATCAAAGTCAGCAACAGTCTACAGGTATGTGGGATCGTAGTTTTTGGGATGTAAAATCAAGGCGAGATTAAATTGATAATTGCACATGTGTAATGGGATTTGTACATAAGTACAGGTTTGTGTGAGAAGTACATGTGAAGCAGGATGTACACACAAGTACAGGTTTGTGTGAGTAGTACATGTGAAGCAGGATGTACACACAAGTACAGGTATGTGTGAGAAGTACATGTGAAGCCGGATGTACACGTAAGTACAAGTTTGTGTGATACGTTCGTATGAATTGAGATGACATACACAAAAGTGCAGGTTTGTGTTATCAGTACATGTGCAGTGGAAGATAAAGGGGGCAAATATGTTAAAATCTTTCCGTATATATACTTCTTTTGAATAGAGGCCAAGTCTTCTTAATAACCAAATGTCTCAGAATGATCATGCTTACCAGTTACATGCAAGTATGAAGCGCTTTCAATTTTGTTCAAATGAACAGCCTTCACCAATTAAGGAAATTGTGGTCAAATGTACTAGCCTATGGTGATGACTTTTGACCAGTAGCATGCTGGGACAAGGGATAACAAGTTTGTTTAAACAAATGGCCTTGACCCTCTTTCAACATGTGTAAAAATCTTAAAATGACTTCTAGATAACTTAAAGTCACATGATATTTGACCAGTAGCTTGCTAGCATTAAGGGCTTCAAACTTTGTTCAACTGAATGACTTTTTTCATCATCCAATGCCACAGATGTGACATTATACAAATTTGTTTTGAAAATAATTTGTTGAACTTTAAGAAATTTGAATTCAATTGACTTGACTATGTAATAAACATGTTTGTCATATTTTTGCTATGAATGTCACAACAGCAAACACAAGCTATGCCAAAAGTAAGTTTGAAAGCTGCAAGGTGGCTGGATCAGTGGTATAGAGATTATCTCCCCTTTCAATTAAATTTCAGTCAATGAAAACAGATGATCAGGTGATTTGATGAATCATTTAAGTAAAAGAATCAACCTAGCTATTTTGACATAACATTGATATAG
>NW_018408356.1:0-1175 GCF_002113885.1 Mizuhopecten yessoensis | reverse complement strand
TTAAATAAATTGTTGTGATAGTGTCTGTGGCCCATGGGGGTCTAAAGTAACACAAATAAAGGGTCTGCCTTTCTTGGGGCTCTGGACCCAAACTACTAAGCACATTTCAAGTTGATTTCCCAGGAATAGCCAGGTGAGCGATTCAAGACCATTAGGCCTCTTATTCTGTAATGACTAAGTTCTTCATTCATGAGGCATTGGATTGTAACAGGGGTCTTTTTTTTAATACAATGCTTTCACTAGGGTTTGAACCCAGGACCACTGACTTACTAGCCTGACCTTCTGCTGATTGGGCTAATAAGATATTCGCTTAAGCTTATTCAGCAGCATGCCAGATCAGTAAAACAGAGGACCCAGGTTGATTTCTAGCAGAAGCATATTATTGGAACATAGCATAATGAAATATTGAAAGCATTTCCAGCGATTAATTATATTTGACAGCTTAAAATAATGTTTTGCGTTGTCATACTAAATGTATTTGTGACATCATGATCATATTTATCAACACTCTTTTGATTAGAAATGGTAAAACCTTGAGTCTTTTAAAAAAAAAAGTCAATGAAGTTAACTAACCACCAATCATTGGGTAAAATATATGTCACATATCATGACAAGGTTTCTTGTCTGAGCTTGAAACATCATTTGGTCATTTTAGCTGAATGAGTATTTGAGCCATTTATAATGGTAGTTATGGCCATCTTTTGTGTTATCTTAACCGGTTACATATTTTTTCTATGATTGGTAAAAGTTCAGTTGATTTACTTTTAGCTCACCTGGTCCGAAGGACCATGGTGAGCTTATGCCATACCGCAGCGTCCGTCGTCCATCCATCCATCATCCGTCTGTCCGTCAACTTTTTCTTTAAAACGCTACTAGTCATGAACAACTGAGCAGATTTTGACCAAATTAGGTCAGAAGCATCCTTGGAGGAAAGGGAACAAATTTTGTACAAATGGTGGGTCTGGGTCTGGCCCTCCTGGGGGCCTGAGGGGCGGGGCCCAATAGGGGAAATATAGCAAATTCTTTAAAATCCTTCTTCTTCTGTAGGAATGAAGGGATTTGGTCCATATTTGGTCTGAAGCATCCTTGGGTGAAGGGGAACCAATCTTGTATAAACCGTGGGTCTGGCACCCCAGGGGTCTGAGGGGCGGGGCCCAATAGGGGAAACATAGCAA
>NW_018408355.1:156789-160372 GCF_002113885.1 Mizuhopecten yessoensis | reverse complement strand
ATGAGATTACAGTTGAGGAGGTTTGTTATATCTTGTTCATAATATCATATTGCCTTTCTGTCACATTATTTAAATTTGTACTTTTTACCCATAAACAGTATTAGTAGCAATGACCTGTGCACATAAATGCACATGGACTTTTGGTCAAAGTATACTCTTACTGTACATATGATATACTGACTGTGACTATTTAATAAGAAAATAATTGTATGTGTGTTGGATGTATGATTGTGAGTTGTTTGTGTATTGTTATTGTGATGTCCTATGATGAGTTTATCACCTTTGTGTTTGTCATGTTGGAGTTATCTCTCCTTACCCTTAATTAGTATTACTCTTTATAACTTTTCATTTCAAAGTATCCTGAAATTAATTAATCATTATTGTTGTAACTACATTGTGTATATGATCAAATATTGAGCCACCCGCGGAAAGAATTTATATAGGCTTGCCTGTTATTCAATCCATTTGACTATAACATCTGTCAATAAAATTCGTTGAAATGAAATGAAAAAGTGTTTCTCTGACATATATTTAAGGTTTGCCTAAGCCCCATTGATATGCCATTTACAACAAAGGGACAGCGCTTAAAAGGAATTCCAGACTTCAATATACAGCACTTGTTAAACGTTCTCATTTATAACAATCAGCTAGTTTATGGTATCATTGTGTTTTATGTACCTCCTTATCTGTTTCAAGAATAGCCCTGTCGTCACAGATTAGTCCTGAACCGACGAGCAGCTGTGTGGTTATCTGTTAATTGATATGCTACCACCTGCTTGCAATCCGTATTAAGAATAGCTGTTATATTTGCACCCTTTGTGTCAACAACAATTTCTTGATGGTGTCTATATATATCTGAAGTGTGATTTCCAATAGACCCTTTTTCACCGTGAAATTCACGTTGTTCAGTATAACCTGCAGTACAGTACAACTATGTAAGATCTGGTTATCTAGAAAGTTTAAACATAATTCCCCTTATCTGTGGTTAGTATTAATAGGAATTTTGATTACTGATGTGTGAAACACTTAATCAAGCTCGACTGCTCTTAACTAACAATAAACAAAACAACATCATGATATTAAACACATGAAGGGTGCTACGAAAATCCTATGAACATTTCACAATATATGTCGGCTTTCTTAGGTGGCAGATGTATGTCGTTGCTTTTAAATGGATGGTGTAATGACAGCAGAAGATGATTGTGAAAGGAGGTCAAACTTATACGTTTACGTGCATGGTACGTAGTATTAGAATATAATTGCTCTAATATCTTCAATAAGATTGATCAGATTGGAAAAATGGAATTGTTTCGACACGTTTAATACAATGTACGTATATTGTTTGTCTATAAAGTAAAATTTGATATTAGTATTTGTTCTCATTCTATTTCATATCGAGGTAATGCACTACATTGTGTAGTGAATTACCTATATAACCCATATGTAGTAGTGTACAGTTTCCTCAGCGAACACGTAAATGTATATTGAGGAGGATAACAACAGGAACAACTAAGACTAATAAACGGCAGAACATGACTGAAATTTCGCCTCTGATATTGTGAACGGATGTTAGATGGTAATGCCTATAATAAAGCTTCCATATCTGTCTCATATCCCTTATACATAATAAACTCAAATATATATGACCCGTTGATCTCAAGTGAAACTTACATTTTAAAGGAGACGCATAACACATGTGAAAAGATCAATGTGGAATTGATTAACTTGACTTTTAATTTATTGAAGTGTTGTGGGTTTTTTTACCAGTCTAACAAACCTAATGCGTAAATGTGTAATGCAAGGCATAAAGGTAATAAGCAAAGTGCATTAACTGGAACCTGGCATTGATGAACGAGTACAAATTATACAGATTTCTACGCATGCTTATCAAATTACAAACGTTTTGGTAGAGATCATGATCATAAGTAGAAGTATCAGAAGTTTGTTAATTAATTTAACTGTGCTTCAAACGTTGACGCCATTTTATTCGTGATACTCAATTCCCCCAACTATATTATATCTATTAAATTCAGTTCTGCCACCTGATCGGGTGAAACCAGCAGTTAAACCTACGCCAAACGACGGCACCAAACATTACAAGCAAGTATTACAAATCTCATCCTCCCCAGAACTGTTGATTATGTTTATTACAAAGGTATATGTAATTGATTACATGAAAAAATATGATATTAAATAGCAGCAAATCATTGATTTAGTGTTGAAAATTTTAATAAATCCTATATTTGCGTTTCCTTTGTTGTTAAAATGTAAACAGAAGGATTGATATGCAAATTCTTTACATTAAATTTACGTCCTTGTATGATCTTGGCAGTTTCGAAGACGATAGACTTCCAAACAAATAAACATGATTCCCCTCCTAAAGTATTAAAGGATATGTGATTTCGCATTTTATCGATAATTACCAGAAAATGGAAGGATGGGAGATAATACCTCTACTACGGCTGGGGAAATCATGGAAGGGTTGATTGTCAATTGACAATTGAAACTGTATAGATCATTTAAAATATATACGTCTTAAAGTCGATAGTAAAAATATAAATCGAAGCTGTTTATGAACCTCTCGTTGACGCAATATAGCATTGTTCATAATGTAGCAAATTTTAATTATTTAGTTGTGAGTTAGCCTATAAAGTGAAGGTGCAAATAACATTTTAAAATATTGTATAGAAATAATAGAAATATCACATGTAAAAAGTATGTATTATTTAAGGATTTCATTTTGCTTTGGCCGATTTCATGGGGTGATGAATTGAGTTGGTCTTGAAACAAATTTAATGAACTGCGAAACAACTCAATTCATCACCCCATGCAATCGAACAAAGCAATATTCAATCCTTATATTTCAATCAACGTGGGTTTTTTCCTCAATAATTGGAACTTGTGAAGTCCATTCTGATCGTTTGTCCCAGGTTCTGGAGCTTGTGCAAGTCTAAATAAACTATAGTCCGTCATTGACGGACCATCATACAAAGGGATGGTATACGTTGCTTTTTCAATACAGCCAATTTATATGAAAACAAAACGCAAAACCATATTTTAAAAGCCATATTTAATTTTTTGTTGATAAATTCATAAGAGATCAAATTTTCTGATGCGCTATCGCGGAAGAATATTGCCTAGACGCAGTGCACAGGCTCAGCTGTGAGTCTAAGGCAGTCATATTTTTACTAGCTCGAAATGGAGAGCCGCTTAATTTCGAGGTTCTACATTTTCTGGAATGTGAAGCTGAAGTAATTGAATGTCGAATTAGACAGGAAACCAGATGTGGCTTGAAAGGACGAAACATTTGATATGACATTTGGTTGTTCGACGGTATTTTGAATATAAGACGGGACCACATGGATCTACCACAGGGGTTCGTTACAAATGTCTGAAATACATATGCTATACTTATATAGGTCACAGCACACATAAACATACATTTATACACATATGCTATACTGATATGGTCACAGCACTCATAAACATACATTTGTATGTAAACGAACCCTTGTGGATCTACGTTGTTTTCAATTTGTACCGAGGGTTGATAATACACAAGGCAGAATGGGTGGGTGATTTG
>NW_018408355.1:124440-153825 GCF_002113885.1 Mizuhopecten yessoensis | reverse complement strand
TTTTTATGTCACTCGACCCGGCATGTTTCGCCTAACGATAGGGATCGTATACACACTACATCAGATAGGTTACATGTAGGGTGTAGATCTAGCCCCCTCTCCTTTATGTCAGGATTGGGTCATGCAGATGACCCAGTTGGTGTCCCCTCTCGTCTCTGTTCATGTTCTGAGTTTCCTCATTTTGATTGCTACTTGGATTTGTTTCGTTTTTGTGTGTTGTTCCCTTTCAACTATATTGGCATTGTCCCAATCGATGACGTGATTTTGGGTGTTAGCGTGATCTGTTAATCCCGATTTATTGTACTGGGTGGCGGATGTATTACGAGTGATGTTGCTTATTTTCTCTACGTCCTTTTGATGTTGCTTCAAAACATACAAATACCAAGATAGTCGAAAGGGAACAACACACAAAAACGAAAAATCAGGAAAACTCAGAAGATGAACAGAGACGATGGGGACATCAGCTGAGTCATTTGCATGACCAGATACTTACATAACAGAGGAGGAGGTTATATCTACACCCTACTTGTAACCTATCAGATGTAGTTGTGTATACGCTACCCATCGATAGGCGTAACGTCCCGGGTCGAGTGACATACAAAATATACAATTTCGTCACATCGTTGTACAGATACAAAATACAAATCGCTCACTCAGTCATAGCTTGACAAAGGGACCAGTCGGTCTTGAAACGTTGCGGCATGTTTAATACGTGCATTCTTTGTGTAGAAAGTAAACTTTGATATCACTGTTGGTGTTATTAATGGTAATTCCAGGTGGCACTGGATATAATGAAGTAGTCTTCATTATTTGCAAATTTCAATTTCTTTAACAGCAGTTTCAACATTTGTTTATTTATTTGCCCTTCAAAAATGACTTACACCTGTCAGCCTAGCCATAAATTGAAACTGATGGAAATGATCAGTGCGAAATGCTTTTCACATACAAAATAGCCATTGCATACAGTCGGTCCATTTCATCGCAGACATGCATGCATTCCTAGACAAGGACAAGAAATATTTGTTCATTAACAAGAGTCTCAAGGAAAAGTGTTCCTTGTTAATATTTTGTCCATTATACATATTCTCAATAAACGAATGAAGGGTCAGTGAAAAAAATACAAACTACCATATACATCAGCGAATCTATACATTTCCTTCGAAAGCGTCTTTCCGTCTGATTGTCATGACACCGTCTCGGATGGGGATCATCACCTGTCCAACATGCAACAGATTGGTGTCAATAACCAAAAATATGATGGAAATGCCACAGTTATGGCTAATGGAAGAACACTGAACAGAGAAATGACTTATATGATAAGGTGGTATATTTGCAAACTATACTAGAGTAACCTATATAACCTTACTACAGAGATTGACAGGGGAGTAGTCACCTCTATCTTGTAGGATGTAGAATTATCCAATTGAAAACAAATGCTTTTAAAGTAATGCTTTTCCACAGGTAAGTGAAATGGATCTGTTGAGAATTTCTTAAACAGTTCTTGTGATACATATATACTGAACTATTTTGTAACACGCTACATTAAAGCTGTAGTAAGGGGTGACTGCTTCCGATTTTCCCTCCCTTGATAATTGTACACGGCCAGGTTTTGTAATGGAGACATATATAAGCTGTGTGCCAGCGTACTATACTTTGTGTGTCATTGTTGTATTTCATGTGATTACAAGCTAGCTATAGAAAAAGGTCAAAGGCGCTAGGGGAAGTAAATTCCGTCTTTCGTTAATTAGTCTTCAATTGTACCTACCTACTTTTGCAGCTTGTTTAGGATAATTGAAGATATTTTAATTATGTTTTATTAGGACTTTTTTCGTTAGTTGAAACAATGTACATCATTAGATTGCGAGAAAGTGTAAGACAACTGTTATAGTTGTAACTGATTATCGAGCGGTTGTAACTGATTATCGAGCGGTTGTAACTGATTATCGAGCGGTTGTAATTGATTATTGAGCGGTTGTAACTGATTATCGGGCGGTTGTAATTGATTATCGAGCGGTTGTAACTGATTATCGAGCGGTTATAACTGATTATCGAGCGGTTGTGACTGATTATCGAGCGGTTATAACTGATTATCGAGCGGGTGTAACTGATTATCGAGAGGTTGTAACTGATTATCGAGAGGTTGTAACTGATTATCAAGCGGTTATAACTGATTATCGAGCAGTTGTAACTGATTATCGGGCGGGTGTAATTGATTATCGAGCGGTTGTAATTGATTACCGAGCGGTTGTAACTGATTAACGGGCGGTTGTAATTGATTACCGAGCGGTTGTAACTGATTATCGCGCGGTTGTAATTGATTACCGAGCGGTTGTAACTGATTAACGGGCGGTTGTAATTGATTATAGAGCGGTTGTTACTGATTATCGGGCGGTTGTAGTTGATTATCGAGCGGTTGTCACTGATTATCGAGCGGTTGTCACTGATTATCGAGCGGTTGTTACTGCTTATCGAGCGGTTATAACTGATTATCGAGCAGTTGTTACTGATTATCGGGCGGTTGTTATTGATTATCGAGAGGTTGTAACTGATTATCGAGAGGTTGTAACTGATTATCGAGCGGTTGTTACTGATTATCGAGCGGTTGTAACTGATTATGGAGCGGTTGTAACTGATTATGGAGCGGTTCAATTGCTGAAACATTGACTTTAAATGCTATACATATACTTGTGAACCCACCTCATTACCCCCCTGAATTGACATGTAAAACTAATATTTCCTATTTTGATGTGTATATTAATAAGGATTTATATATAGTCATGACTTGATATATGTTGTGGATTAAATAACTCCCGACGTATATCACACATGCCAGTTTAAATGCTGTACCGCATTTATATTTTTATTGACAAAGAAGTGAACGATGTGTCCTGTTAATTTATGACTGAAAAACGATTTTTAATTTGTAAATATGTTTTTCTTCTGATGTTCATGTATGTAAGCAAATTTTAACAAAATTTATGACAATCATTAAGTTTCTATTGCTCAATTTTAAAATTTATGTTTTCAAGGTTTTTATTTTGACGATATAAATCGACACCTGTGTATCACACATCGGACACGGTCCTATACACGCATTGTAATGTTTTATTATCTATCTTTGATGCATGCATCTTTAATGAACTTTAGAGTTACATAAGCGTTGTCTCCCTTTGTGGAAATCTTGTTTTCTTTACTAAACTCTAAACTCATTGCCAATCCAATTATATTAATGGCAAACATAACATTGAGAAAAACAAACACTAATCTAGATGCTCCGTTTGATAGACATTGGAGTCAGTCAGCGAGAAAGGGTGGATCGAGTGGACAACAGTAATGGGTGAATTATGTAAGGTCATCACTATCTTTTAACACTTTTAAGCATAGAGCAATAAAGCGCTACTTTTAGATCAAGAAAACAGGTTTTAATTTATGCTATATAAGCGTATATCCGGTCAATTTTTATACTTTTCTATATTAGCATGAATGTATGTAAGGCTCCAGCCATTTAACTATTATCAGACCTTCAAAGCATTTTTATGCTTTCTGTGATATTTGATGTATTGCACCTTATAATTGCATGTTATCTTTTCAGCAATCTCATAACTTATATTTTAGATGTCATTTATGTTTAAGTTATCTTACTATGTTTTAAGAAATACTATGTAAAACTAGCACATTCTACTAATA
The DNA here is from genome assembly GCF_002113885.1 of Mizuhopecten yessoensis. NCBI lineage: Eukaryota > Metazoa > Mollusca > Bivalvia > Pectinida > Pectinidae > Mizuhopecten > Mizuhopecten yessoensis. The sequence goes on along the minus strand of NW_018408355.1, from coordinate 150,138 downwards.
TAGAGGACCCTGAGGGATATTAGCCTTTGGTTAAATCAGGTTTGTAATCCTCAATAAATAAAGTTTATATAACTATCTATATAAAGGTAGACTATGCAGTTCAACAGCAATCAGATATAACTATTTGTATAAAGGTAGACTGCGCAGTTCAACAGCAATCAGATATAACTATTTATATAAAGGTTTACTTTGCAGTTCAAAACAATCAGACATAAATCTCTATATCAAGGTAGACTGTGTAGTTCAATAGCAATCAGATATAACTCTCTATATAAAGGTAAACTGTGCATTTCAAAAGCAATCAGATATAACTCTCTATAAAAAGGTAGACTGCGCAGTTCTATATCAATTAAATATAGCTATCTGTATAAAGGTAGACTGCGCAGTTCAATATCAATCAGATATAACTATTTATATAAAGATAGACTGTGCAGTTCAACAGCAATCTTGTTTTTAACCTTTTTTAACTGCAAAGGTTTGACAGCATTCATGGTGGGCAGTGTTTCTCTGGCATATATTTAAAGTTTGCCTAAGCCCTATTGATAAATCTGAAGTGTGATTTCCAATAGACTACGTCACACAAATTGGAGTCCAACTGATTATAGACGTAGTTCCTAATTTTATTGTCACGTGATGATCCGTTTTTGTTGAACTTTTTTCACCGTGAAATTCACCTTGTTCAGTATAACTTGCAGTACAGTACAACTATGCAAGATCTGGTTATCTAGAAAGTTTAAACATAATTCCCCTTATCTCTGGTTAGTATTAATAAGAAATTTAGATTACTGATGTGTGAAAACACTTAATCAAGCTCGACTGCTCTTAACAATTAACAAAACAACATCATGACATTAAACACAGGATGGGTGCTACAAACATCTTACGAAAATTTCACAATATGTCGGCTTTCTATGGTGGCAGATTTTTGTGGTTGTTTTTAAATGGATGGTGTAATGACAGCAGAAGATGACTGTGAAAGGAGGTCAAACTTATACGTTTACGTGCATGGTACGTAGTGTTAGAATATATTTGGAAAAATGTAATTGTTTCGACACGTTTAATACAATGTACGTATATTGTTTGTCTATAAAGTAAAATTTGATATTAGTATTTGTTCTCATTCTAATTCATATCGAGGTAATGCACTACATTGTGTCAAAGGCTGGGTTATGTATAGTGTACAGTTTCCTCAGCAAACACGTAAATGTATATTGAGGAGGATAACAACAGGAACAACTAAGATTAATAAACGGCAGAACATGACTGAAATTTCGCCTCTGATATTGTGAACGGATGTTAAATGGTAAATGCCTATAATAAAGCTTCCATATCTGTCTCATATCCCTTATACATAATAAACTCAAATATATATGACCCGTTGATCTCAAGTGAAACCTACATTTTAAAGGAGACGCATAACACATGTGAAAAGATCAATGTGGAATTGATTAACTTGACCTTTAATTTATTGAAGTGTTGTGGGTTTTTTACCAGTCTAACAAACCTAATGCGTAAATGTGTAATGTAAGGCATAAAGGTAATAAGCAAAGTGCATTAACTGGAACCTGGCATTGATGAACGAGTACAAATTATACAGATTTCTACGCATGCTTATCAAATTACAAACGTTTTGGTAGAGATCATGATCATAAATAGAAGTAATAAGTAATGTACCAGAAATACAATATCATGTTATAAGTTAAGTTACATATATATATCATAATGCACTAGAAATACAACATCATGTTATAATTTAAGTTATATATCATAATGTACCAGAAATACAACATCATGTTATAATTCAAGTTACATGTTTACATCACAATGTACCAGAAATACAACATCATGTTACAATATAAGTAATACATCATAATGTACTAGAAATACAATATCATGTTATAACTCAAGTAATACATCATAATGTACTAGAAATACAACATCATGTTATAACTCAAGTAATATATCATAATGTACTAGAAATACAATATCATGTTATAATATAAGTAATATATCATTTTGTACTAGAAATACAATACCATGTTATAGGTCAAGTTACATGTATATACAGTATCATAATGTACTAGAAATACAATATCATGTTATAATTTAAGTGATATATCATTTTGTACTAGAAATACAATATCATGTTATAATTTAAGTAATATATCATAATGTACTAGAAATACAATATCATATTTTTTTTTCATTACGTAGTAAACACGTTATATTGTATAATAACAGCGTTTTCATTATGTAGTAAACAAGCAATATTGTATAATAACGTGTTTTTTTTTTTAAATCTTATTTTTTTTATTAACCATTAATCACCATAATTTAAGCATATTATATATAGTGTATTGATTCACATTTAAAACGAAAAGGAAGTTAATAAAAGTAAATAATCAAAATAAAAGATTCAATCCGGAAACTAAAAGGTCCCGTGTTTACGTTTGTTTTTATCCTTATACTCTACAATCATGGCGGTGTCTACATGTGTTCGGAATTTGGTGCGGTTTATACGCGTTTCCCGTTGTATTGTGTGGATATACATTGAAGGGTGTAGGTAAGTAATAACAAAGTGTTGTTATATTTGTTTACGTTCTCGCGATATGTTGTTGCATTGTTGTGTGGGGTAAGTTCCTTATTGATGTAGCACCCACGTGTTCCACCTTCAGGGTATCATAAAAGGACAATAAGTAGCTTGATTTACTATTTTAGTTGTATCAAATCGATTATCTTACTTTGTTATCATTATTTTTTATATGCATAATTATCTTATTTATTTAGTAAGTAACAATAATAATTGTTCATTACATAAATATGAAGGGGGGGAGGGGGGTAGTGTCAGAGAACTAAATACAATTAACATATAGTACAGTGTCACGTTAATCAGTCATTTTTCCTTTTTTTCAGTGTCGTTTCAGTCATGGAGTGTTTTCATTCGATGAAAGTGTTTCCCGACTTTTTCTGTGGAGATTAGAAGTGTTTGAAGATGTGTACCTACAAGAGATGCAGAGTGTCTAGGAAAATTTTACATCGTTTATTTCTGTATTTGTTAATATCTACTGTTGTTTGTACATATTGTTTAAATATGCTTGTTACATTTACCTGTTTAGTTTTTGCCTCACTTATGTAATAACATTTATGCACTTTCCGTCCTGTCACATAAACAACCAAAAGAACATATGAGTGAAAAAGGTCACCGTTTGGTGACTTTTAATATATTTTCGAACAAATAATACCCAAACATGACGATGTCAAACATCTGACAAGTACAGCATAGCATTATCATATATAAAGTAAAACAAATACATTAGTTGGTGGCCATAAGCCCCAGTGGGGGTTGGCAAACTCCGCCACTTATATATTGTGTTAAAATGTATTTCTCACAAAGAAGAAGAGGGGAGGAAGTGGGTGGGTTGAAAACTTCGGAAGGTATACCAGACTAGGTCTGTTCTTAGAATGGTTAGCAAAATAGTTTTGCACTGTGTGACCTTTTTGTTTACAAATTTTCTCAATGGCGCGCTCAATGCAGGTTACCCACAATCCTCGGCTTTTAATTCAAGGCGAGTAACTCTTCCTATCCCTAGCTTTTATGCATGGGAGACAACTCTTCGAAACCTATTTTTTTAATTTTATTTATTCAAATAAAGTGGTTATGTGCACGACTCCAGTACATAAATTAAGCTAAGTGCTTAGCTGCCTTTTATAGATTACAAAGCCTATAATTGTTAGGAGGTGATTGAGTTCATTATAATTTGGGTGTTCTATTTTATATCCAATTGCTAAGGTTTTTTTAAAGTCAACATATCCTTTTTATATCCAAGTTTATCAAAGAGGTGCTTAATTGTATTATTAAAATGTAGATATCTGCATTCGATGAAAAAATGTTCATAGTCTTCTGGTATGTTGCAAACATTACAATTAGGTGTATCACTCAATTTCCATTTATGTAGTATTTGCTTTGATACTAGGATTTTATTTAATAATTTCCATCTGAACTCTTTTAGTTTGTTGTTCTGTAAGGTTTTGAATATGAATTCATTTGTGTACTCTAGTGATATTAAGGTTAATTTCCCAATATATTATTGAGATAGGTTTTTCGGAACGCAATTTTATTAAATGTTTGTATATGCTTTGATTGCTGCAATTTTTNGATGCAGGACACCCCTGTCTTATACCGCGTGATATTATAACAGGATCAGATATCCAGCCATTATTACTTATTACACATGTTATGTTTTTATATAATGTTTTTATCCAATTTAGAAAAGGTTTGTTGAAGCCAAATTTGGTCATTGTCTGATATATAAATTCCCATTCAACAGTATCGAAAGCTTTAGCAAAGTCCAAAAATAGTATTGCCCCATTTATTTTTATTTTTTTCTATATTATCAATTATGTTTTGAATTTGTCTAATGTTAAACCCGATATATCTACCTTTAATGAAACCATTTTGATCTGTGTTAATTATTTTTGGAAGTGTATGTTTTAATCTTTCGGCCAAACATCGCGCTAGAATTTTGTAGTCTACATTGAGTAATGTTATTGGTCGCCAGTTTTTTTTAAATTAAGTGGATTGTCTTTTTTATAGATTAAAGAAAGGACACCCTGTCGTTGAGATTTTGTCAGTTCTGTTTTTCTGTAACTTTCATTAGCAAACTTTTGTTAAATTTCCAGTATCCAGATCCCCTAGATGTATTTGTATTATCAAACATTATTGACACTGCTAGATGATCCGTTGATTTTATCATGGCTGGACGTATATCAGTCTTTATCATCTTTGGAGGTAATTCCCTTGATATTAAAAAATAATCTATTCGGCTTGCTTCCATGTTTGTATTTTTTCTTCGCCAAGTAAATTGTTGTTTGTCTGGATTTTTGTATCTCCACATATCTACTAATTTCAATTCCTTTTTCATTGTTTTGAGATTATGCACACAGTTTTGAATTTTGTTTACTGATTTTCTTTCTATATTATCTTGTATGTCATTCCAGTCACCTCCGATGACTATGAATCCTTGGTTAAAATCTTCTACTTTGGTTTTGATTCTCTTATAGAAAGTGTTTCTTTGGTGTTTGTCATTTGGGGCATAAATGTTAACTATTGTAAAAATGTTTTCATTTAGTTTTAGGTTTGTCATTATGCATCTGACATCATCATCAGACCATGTATTTATTTTTTCATACTTCAAGTTATCTTTTATTAATATTGATACCCCTCTGCTCTGACTGGAGCCATTGCTGTGTATAAATTCTCATTGCCATTCTGTGTTGATATATGGGATTTCTTTTTCTGTAAAATGTGTCTTTTGTATGCATATTATATTTGCCTTTTGTTGTTTGACCCATTGATAGAACCTATTTCTTTTTAGTTATCTCGGAGACCTTGAGTGTTCAAGGTTATGCAGTGTATTTTGTCAGACATGTATTTCTTATGTTTGATGTAATTTGTATATAGCATGTATGCACATCATCCTTAGCATGCACAAATGCAAAATATACCTTACACATATGCATTCGTAGCCCACACATACTCATATGTATATTACACATGCACACATGTACCCCCACACATGCATATGTATACTGCACCCATGCACAAGCACACTGTAAGTATATAACCTCTTGTTAAGATGCATGGACATATAATTCTATTCAGGATCTGTTCCATAATTCTCATTCCACTTGTATAAATATTGTCCACTTTTTTGTTTGTATATAGTTTTTTCATGCATATTATGTTATATATTTTTACTCTATATTTTCTTACCAAGCATAGATAATATATATATATATATTATATATATGTATGCTAATATATATTGTCATAGACTTGCATAATATTACTTATTTTTAGCTTATCAAACTTCTTAAGCAATATATATATAGTGTTAATATATATGTCAAAAGTATTCGGATGTCATACATATTCTCTATTTTTACTAATTTTGTGATGTTTTCAATAAATGTTGTATTATACATGTATATATTTTCAGACTTATATTGATAAATTAATAAAGTATCATAATCAAAAGCTTGACTATATTTTCCTTTATCAACATACCATAAATGTCTTCTATTGTGTCGCCAGTAATTCTTATAATTACTCTGCTCCACATAATCATCCTTTACAAACTTATCATTACTGTTAAACCAAATGCACAGCGTGATAAAGTGTGTGAAGGAAGCCATGCAATAAGTTGAAATCATTATTTTTTTCATTAGTCCATAGACATATGTATACATATAAATCAATAATAGTGAGTACTTAACATACTGTCTATAATGATCCACAAGTATATAGTTGTTTTTTGAGTTCATACTGACTTGTCTCTGTTTTTTTTGCCTTTGATCCTGACTCTAGCTCTTCAGCTGGAGTTGGTACCGGTGGAGACCGCAGATCTGGTGCTAAATTGCTAGATTTTCTGGATGGGGTAGATACGGTTATGAAATTGTCTGGCGTGGATTTCTGGTCTGTAATCTGTTTATCCTTTTTCTTGTCTTTCTTTCCTTTTTGAGTTAGTTCTTTTTCGGAGGTTCGAGGTTGGGGATGTTTGGAAGTTGGGGCTGGGGTTTCACTGGTGTTTTGCTGAAACCTGGTCTGTTTTGTACCCGCACCATCCATACTTGTCTCTGCTTCCTCATACACCTCTTCGTCTTCTTTTGTCTCCTTTTCGTCTCCTGACTCAGCATTGCAGCTTGAAACGTCTTCATCAGAAACGTCTTCCCCTACACAGTCTGCTGCTTATCAGAAGTTTGTTAATTAATTTAACTGTGCTTCAAACGTTGACGCCATTTTATTCGTGATACTCAATTCCTCCAACTATATTATATTTATTAAATTCAGTTCTGCCACCCGTGTCGGGTGAAACCAGTAGTTAAACCTACGCCAAACGACGAAACCAAACATTACAAGCAAGTTTTAGAAATCTCATCCTCCTCAGAACTGGTGATTATGTTTATTACAAAGGTATATGTAATTGATTACATGAAAAAATAAGATATAAAATAGCAGCAAATCATTGTTTTAGTGTTGAAAATTTTAATAAATCCTATATTTGCGTTTCCTTTGTTGTTAAAATGTAAACAGAAGGATTGATATGCAAATTCTTTACATTAAGTTTACGTCCTTGTATGATCTTGGCAGTTTCGAAGACGATAAACTCCAAACAAATAAACATGATTCCCCTCCTAAAGTATTAAAGGATATGTGATTTCGCATTTTATCGATAATTACCAGAAAATGAAAGGAAGGGAGATAATACCTCTACTACGGCTGGGGAAATCATGGAAGGGTTGATTGTCAATTGACAATTGAAACTGTATATATCATTTAAAATATATACGTCTTAAAGTCGATAATAAAAATATAAATCGAAGCTGTTTCTGAACCTCTCGTTGACGCAATATAGCATTGTTCATAATGTAGTGAACTTTAATTATTTAATTGTGGAGTTATCCTAAAAAGTTAAGGTGCTGGACACAAACAACATTTAAAAATATTGTATAGAAATAATAGAAATACCACATGTAAAAAGTATGTATTGTTTAAGGATTTCATTTTGCTTTGGTCGATTTCATGGGGTGATGAATTGAGTTGGTCTTGAAACAAATTTAATGAACTGCGAAGCAACTCAATTCATCACCCCATGCCATCGAACAAAGCAAGATTCAGTCCTTATATTTCAATCAACGTGGTTTTTTTCCTCAATAATTGGAACTTGTGAAGTCCATTCTGATCGTTTGTCCCAGGTTCTGGAGCTTGTGCAAGTCTACGTTTTGACGTAATGTAAATAAACTATAGTCCGTCATTGACGGACCATCATACAAAGGGATGGTATACGTTGCTATTTCAATACAGCCAAATTATATGAAAACAAAACGCAAAACCATATTTTAAAAGCCATATTTAATTTTTTGTTGATAAATTCATAAGGTATCAAATTTTCTGATGCGCTATCGCGGAAGAATATTGCCTAGACGCAGTGCACAGGCTCAGCTGTGAGTCTACGGCAGCCATACTTTTACTAGCTCGAAATGGAGAGCCGCTTAATTTCGAGGTTCTACATTTTCTTGAATGTGAAGCTGAAGTAATTGAATGTCGAATTAGACAGGAAACCAGATGTGGCTTGAAAGGACGAAACATTTGATATGACATTTGGTTGTTCGACGGTATTTTGAATATAAGACGGGACCACATGGGTCTACAACAGGGGTTCGTTACAAATGTCTGAAATACATATGCTATACTTATATAGGTCACAGCACACATAAACATACATTTATACACATATGCTATACTGATATGGTCACAGCACTCATAAACATACATTTGTATATAAACGAACCCTTGTGGATCTACGTTGTCTTCAATTTGTACCGAGGGTTGATAATACACAAGGTAGAATGGGTGGGTGATTTGATCCTTTTTTCTGGTAAAAATGACCGTTTCAGGTTTTGCAGCATTAAATTTAAAATCCCACCTTTTGCCAATGTAGTTATATTCTGAAGATCTTTTGTTAGACTTTCTGCTGCTTGGATTGGATTATTATCAATAATCATGTATAAAGAGGTATCATCAGCAAATGATTTAATTTCATTATTATCTAGATCTAGTATATCATTAATGTAAAATAAAAATAAAAAGGGTGTAAGAATTGATCCCTGAGGAACTCCAGCATTAACAGTAATTACATTTGAAAAGTGGCCTTTTGTAAACACTCTTTCAAATAAATTGTCTTTGAACCAAGATAACAATATTCCTTTTATTCCATACGACGCTAGTTTGAATATAAGACCATCATGCCATACCCGATTTTCCAATTCCCAGGATGTTGTGTTTTCGCCACTTTCTATTGTTTAATTAAATAACAATTGTAGAGGTAATGAAATGGAGGAATGAGCTGTTTAATAATTTTTGGAATCATCTCATATGGACCAGGCGGTTTTTTAACAATAACGATTTGTGACTGATCTAACATATCTTGCTCAGAAGTAACATATTATCTAACTTAGAAGGATAATTATCAACAAAGGGAGGTAATTGTTCACTTCATATCATCTATGCAAGTCCTTACAATTCTTATTATACGTTTTTGTATCGTAACTTTGGCATGCATTGCAAAAGGCAATGGTACAAATGCTATAAACGTTTGATAAGTCAAAGGTTGATTTTATGTTTAAAAAGCATAAAGGTACAATAGGTCCACTATAGGAATATAGCTGGAGGGTGCAGTAGCCCCCCCCCCCCCCCCCCCCCCCCCCCCCCACACACACACATACACACACACACACACACACACATCTATTGTTAGTTCATTACAAAATGTAACATGTATCCGCCTTTGAGGGTATATATCAGCGAGGTAAACTATTGTTGCAGGGGACGTCCTCTATTAAATAGCAGCCAACATCCCAGCTAACATGCGACGTCCGGTATTTTTTTGTTTTGACCTTTTTGTATCATGAACAACATGCCAGATTTTACTATATGACAGATCAGGAAATAAGTGGAATTTAACGATTTTAGAGGTTAATAAAAAGATGCTTCCAAGGTATATCTGGAGTTGTTTCTTTCCATTTTAAATGTATATAACATGTAAAACCTTAAAAGCACACCATACACAGAGAATAGTGTTAATTGTATGAAATTATACAAATGCCGTTTATTGTATGTTAAGAAAGAGTTGATCTATCTTATAAGATTTAAGTTGTAACGAATGGAAGAGTTATTTGGAATTCTTTCTTCGTGGATATATGTTAGCTGCAGGAATGACGATGTTTTAATGGAATAAACTTTTTAACTCTAAAATAGCCATGTTGATTCCTTAAATAGGTTTGGCTTAAAACGTTGTATGCTATGTAATCAAATATATCTACCCTATAGTGAATTATTTCATAATATACATAATGATATTTTCAGCCCTTGGTTCTAATAGTTCAAAATAAAATGAAGAAAAGAAATAAGCAAAATATCACAACAACAAAAGTGATACACTATTTCTATTTGATTTTATTTGAACTAAAAATTCACATGCATATTTATTCATATATATTATGGTTAGACATAGGGTACATACGTACTGTTAGTTTTAGTCTTTCATAGAATATTCCAATTTCGCATTTTTTCAATATTCCTTAATGAAACACGCCATCTCGAGTTATATTTCAAAAAATGTTAAATTAGTCAAACAATGAAATGTTGATATCGTTTAGCAAAACATCTGGTACACGTTCCGGGTAATAATCACAGTCCTTACATCCCACTTGTTTCTCATTAGTATTCGCCGCATCTGTTTTACACAACCTGGTTGAGATCCTCGGAACGTGTTGTCTGTTACCTGTTATGATTCTCTCGTCCGTGTTGCTCCGGCCCCGGTAGGATACCACACTTAGCATTTCATTGTGGTTATTAGAAGGAATCGTTATGCCATCAGTGTTCACTCTGTCTCTAAAGTCTCCATTCACTGGACCGTCTGGAATAGCCAAACAGTCTGAGGTGGGACATTGCCCAACTTGTGACTGATCATGCGGAGATGGTTTGCACGTTTTGCATGCATTGTTTGCTTTTGTAAACGATGAGAAGTCGGATTTTGCTTTAACATTTTCTTGTGTCATATTGCATATACAGTTCAATTTTTCAACACTTTTCGATGCATTGAAAATAGTAGATAGTCCCATGTTGGCTACAGATCGTCCCTGCCTATCTTCAATGGTAGGATCCGCGCCATGCTTGAATAAATATAGAAAGATCTTATACCTGGCAGAAGATGTGTCGATGGTTGGTGTTGAAGACGTGTCCAATTCCAAATAAGCCTTCATCAGAGGAGTTTGTCCATTTTTGTTGACGGTGTTTATATCAGCTCCTCCGTCCACAATAATCTTCACTGGTTTATACTGGCCCTTCATTATAGCCCTGAACAGAAGTTTGGAGGTGGCTCTGTCATCCATTCTTCTAGTTTGATATTCAGTTAGCGATGAAGCGAGAAAACTGTGAAATATTTAAGATGAGCTGACAATTTATAGTTAATTTTTGCGATGACGTAGTGTGCTATACTATGCGTTATTCACTGTTTTGTATCATTTGCTCAGCGTATCGGGTTACAGAGATGGTTTTGACAGGCACAGGGTATACTGACTCTAATATTTTGTTGATAGCTTTCTTTTCTTTTGGAACACGATTGGTTGAAAATTAAATATATAGCGCTGTTCGTTTTATGTTTGTGTATTCGTCGTGACTTTGGATAGTATATATAATACAAAATTGAACCTCTTGAACGAATAACAATAATCACTCAGAAATACTGATCACATACAATATAGCCATTGCATACGATTCTGAGACAGATGCTCTAATCGTTCACGTTAGATACGACATGCTAAAACTAATTATACTGACTCATACAGTTTTTTGTTTACGTGTTTGTTTAACGTTCATTATTGTTGGACACATTGGTGATGCCAAAGGCCTAGACGGCAGAAATTCTTAACCGATTTACACTTAAATCAATGTAAAAAAGTGAGAACAAACTGATGTGTCGACAACTGAGTGGAAAATGCTGCCTTTTTATTTTCGAGTAGGATAAGACATTAAACAGTCCATGTTGATATTTTGTGTAGCATGATAGTATTATAAGCGATTCTATACATTTCCTTTGAAAACGTGTTTCCGTCTGATGGCCATGACACCGTCTCGGGTGGGAATCATCACCTGTCCAAAATGGCTAATGGAAGTATACTGAACAGAGAAATGACTTATATGATAAGGTGGTATAATTACAAAATAAAGTTATTGTATACTAGAGTAGCCTATAATATCTTACTACAGTGAAAGACATAGGGGAGTAGTCATCATTACCAAAATAATATGAACATTAAATTTAAATTGAAGACGATATTTCAAGAAAGTTTAAAAAAGTAAACAAAACTATGGATGATGATTTTATATTTATATTCTCAGAAAATTGAGAAGTAGTTACTTTAGTAGCATTAAACACAAAAATAAAAATATATCGGAATTAGAAAATTATTTTCGGGACTGAGCAGGGAGACAAATAAGACTTATCAAAGTTAAAACTTCTGTTCTCTTCTTGCCGTTCTCCTTTTAAAGTCGATTGTACAGACTAGGCAGACCGTTGTCAATATAACGTGACTGGATAGAATACCAGGCTACCTTAAGTTATCCAAGCTCGGACATTTTGTTGAGATGGCAGGTTAAAGTAACATTATCATCTACTAGACACCGTGTCCATATCACTTTAGCTGTTGCAATCACGTAAAACCCAGAAACAAACATAAGGCCACTGAACGTCTGTGCGCTTCAAACAGGGAACGGAAGTAATATGTATAATCAAAACTGCTTACATAATACAACACAGTGTGTGCGCTATTGTTATTTCAGCATCCAAGTTTTTAAAAGCATAAACATCTGATTGAATTTAAACATAATACTCCTTAATCCTGTTCGTACGAACAGTCACGACTTCAGGGTAGCTCGGAATTTTGTGTCTGTTAACATTTCCTGCAAGGGGATATATTTTATTAACACTAGTAATATCCACTGTAGACGTTATCTCTTTATGTAAAGAACATCACAAGATTATTGTAATATATCAGTTCCTGATTACAAATACAGGATAAGTTCGTTTTGATCACAAACAGGACTTAAAAAGTTATATTGCGAGCTGTTTCCTTTGTCAAGCAAAGAGTTTAAATGACCGGTGTTTTGACTCCAAACCGCAGGAAACAACTTGCTAGGCCACAATGTGTCGAATCAATAAAATCAGCTATCAGTGTATATTTGCTTTATTGAAACTGCAGCGAAGTATGTGCGTTGAGTTTGTACATGAATATAACTTTGTCTGGTTTGATGTATAAAAGTGTTTGCAATTGTTGAGATAAAATGTCCTTTGTCAATCATATTTCTATTTTAATGATGCCTCTATTGTTTGGCTGTGAGTGAATGCATTAATTTTGTTGTTGAAGTAACTGATAAAAACATTAGAGTTGTTGTTGTTTGTTTAAAGATATCTATTAACATTTGCATATAAATAAACATGACGGCTGCTGAAATATCGCTGGGCATTGTGAGATTTGACAATGTCATTGTAAATTTATGTGCAAAATAAAAAATAAAATAAAAAACACTTTTATTCCAACGAAAACAAGACCAAGGCCTGCAATATCGTACAAAATGTACATCGGTTGAAATCACCAATGCCGGCAATGGAAACAATTTTAACGCTCATGCAATTTATCAGAAATATCGTCTGCTACACTGCACTGATCAACAGGGGTTCATTACAAATGCCTGAAATACACATATTCTATAGACCTACTGACACATATGTTACAGACCTACTGATGAGTCACAGCACACTTCAGACGCTATCAGTTTCACGCGTCTCGCATCCACGGTTCCTCAGTTTCTGACGACATGTCAAATAACGAAGCTGTTATAGAATCTACCTGACTGTTGTCAGGTTCCCATACAATCAACAACTAAAATCACGCCTGGATTCTTCACAAAATGAGCAAAGCGAAAAGTTCGAATTAACTTCCAAAAATAACTCCCTCGTGGAGGGCAATGTCGGATTTACGGTGTTCACTGTATTTGTCCATGCGCGAAATTTGTTCCGGGGGAAAAATCGAAAGAATTTAAAATCTCACTTTCAGCTCAGAGTTCTATTGATAAACTTAAATCACCCTATAGACATATCATACGCAATTGTATTGATACTGAATTGTGGAATAAAATTGAAGTGTTTGTTAAAATTTCAAAGTACTACTTTGTTTGCCAATCAGCACGCGACAATACGCTGTTCAAACTATTGAACGAAATTGTGTGGACTGTCGATAAGGCGGGCATTTTTAATTTTAAATATAAATTATAAGTTAAAAAAGAACATAGAGGCAGAGAAAACGTAAATATAAGTATTGAACTGTTTTCAATGTGCTAGCGCGCATTATGTTGTTTGCTTGCAAAGCTGTGTCATTCAAATAGATCATAAATACCATACAAAAACAGTTCAATGCTTAATTACAACCTTATATTTATAACATTGCCATTCGTTTGTTTTTGAACAGATTCTTGATAGGTGAGCCGAAGATGAGCATTGACACTAGTATTACGATGATAAAATGGTGCAAAAAGTAAAAAGTAAAATGTTTTTATAGACAATATCAAACTTTGAGTGTAACACGGATTTTATGGTGCTCAGCATGGTAGTTAGAAGTTTTGATAACGGTTATGTTGTATCAAATACACACAAAAAGGCCGTGTCTTCATCACTTAAGAACAATCTGACAGCTTGTAATACCAAAGTATGATTAGATAGTATTTCGTCATATGTAAAACACTGAGAAGAGGTTTTATCGTTTAAAATAAGTGTAGAGATAGTATAGAGAAATGTACAATAATATTTAATATACGTGTCAACTAATGCAGCATATCTCACTAGTCCAGCAAAAGAATTGTTCCAGCAAACTAGGAACAGAAAACGTGTCCATACTAAATGTTTAACGTATAAATGACAAACCTTCGGAACTACAAAATAGCAGTATGTTACAGACGGCAATTAGACAGAAAAACGCTCCTCACTTAAACAACTAGAGATATTATTTGAAAGGCTCCGTTGAAACGACAACGTATACTAACAAGCTAAGTGAGAGCGTTAAAACTCAACCACGTAGACTCGCAGTTCGTTCACTCAAAACACAAATAAACCCCCGTACGTCACGCTGAAATATATATCTTTAAACAAACAACAACAACTCTAATGTTTTTATCAGTTACTTCAACAACAAAATTAATGCATTCACTCACAGCCAAACAACAGAGGCATCATGAAAATAGAAATACGATTGACAAAGGACATTTTATCTCAACAATTGCAAACACTTTTATACATCAAACGAGACAAAGTTATATTCACGTACAAACTCAACGCACATACTTCGCTGCAGTTTCAATAAAGCAAATATACACTGATAGCTGATTTTATTGATTCGACACATTGTGGCCTAGCAAGTTGTTTCCTGCGGTTTGGAGTCAAAACACCGGTCATTTAAACTCTTTGCTTGACAAAGGAAACAGCTCGCAATATAACTTTTTAAGTCCTGTTTGTGATCAAAACGAACTTAGCCTGTATTTGTTATCAGGAACTGATATATTACAATACTCTTGTGATGTTCTTTACATAAAGAGAGAAAGCGACTTCAGTAGATATTACTATTGTTAATAAAATATATATCTCCTTGCAGGAAATTTTAACAAACAGGATTAAGGAGTATTATGTTTAAATTCAACCAGATGTTTATGATTTTAAAAACTTGGAAGCTGAAATAATAATAGCGTACAAGCTTATTACTTCCCTTCCCTGGTTGGAGTATGTTCTGAGGCACTGTGCTATAGTCTACCTTGTGTCGGGGATACAGACTGGTTGGAGTATGTTCTGAGGCACTGTGCTATAGGTTATTTTATTGGAGATATCGACTGGTTGAAATATGTCTGCGGTACTGTGCTATATAGTCTACCTTGTGTTGGGGATACTGACTGGTTGGAGTGTGTTCTGAGGTACTGTGCTATAGGATACCTTGTGTCGGGGATACTGACTGGTTGAGGTATGTTCTGAGGCACTGTGCTATAGGTTATTTTATTGGAGATACCGACTGGTTGAAGTATGTCTGAGGTACTGTGCTATATAGTCTACCTTGTGTCGGGGATACCGACTGGTTGACGTATGTACTGAGGCACTGTGCTATAGGTTACCTTGTGTCGGGGATACTGACTGGTTGACGTATGTCTGAGGCACTGTGCTATAGGATACCTTGTGTTGGGGATACTGACTGGTTGGAGTATGTTCTGAGGTACTGTGATATAGGATACCTTGTGTCGGGGATACCGACTGGTTGGAGTATATTCCGAGGCACTGTGATATAGTCTACCTTGTGTCGGGGATACTGACTGGTTGGAGTATGTCTGCGGCACTGTGATATAGTCTACCTTGTGTCGGGGATACTGACTGGGTGGAGTATGTTCTGAGGCACTGTGCTATAGGATACCTTGTGTTGGGGATACTGACTGGTTGACGTATGTCTGAGGCACTGTGCTATAGTCTACCTTGTGTTGGGGATACTGACTGGTTGATGTATGTCTGAGGCACTGTGCTATAGGATACCTTATGTTGGGGATACTGACTGGTTGGAGTATGTTCTGAGGCACTGTGATATAGGCTGCATTGTGTTGGGGATACTGACTGGTTGACGTATGTCTGAGGCAATGTGATATAGGCTACATTGTGTTGGGGATACCGACTAGTTGACGTATGTTCTGAGGCACTGTGCTATAGGATACCTTGTGTCGGGGATACTGACTGGTTGACGTATGTTCTGAGGCACTGTGCGATAGGATACCTTGTGTCGGGGATACTGACTGGTTGGAGTATGTTCTGAGGTACTGTGCTATAGGATACCTTGTGTCGGGGATACTGACTGGTTGGAGTATGTTCTGAGGCACTGTGATATAGTCTATTTTAAAATCAAAGTTAGTATCACTCGCCGGTTAACCTTTGTCTAGTAGTTTACTGAATTGACTCACGTTTGGTGCCGGTCTTCAGTCTAGTGATGAGTTCCTCCTGTGTCCAGATACCATTTGCTTACTTTTACACTCGGCTATGTTCGTCGACGGACACAATGATATTTTGTTTACATATAAGAACCAAAGCTTCACTATTAAACAATTATTTAGAAGCTTTTATCCCACTTCCCAATGTGTCGGAGTTTCCCAGACATGCTAATCTATCTGCGTGGTTTAGTGGTTTTGTTTTATTTGTTTAACGGCCTATTAACGGCTAATGTAATTTAAGGACGCGCCTCTATGTGTGTAATGTACGCATGCTTCTGTGAATGTGTACTGAATGCAGAGTATGTCTTTGTATTAGCCTATTTGTGATAACGCGGATCTGATGCCGACTTTAGAGTGCTACTTTACTGCAATGACACGCGGAAGGCATCCAGTACAGTATTCCATCCGGTCACATTATACTGACATCTGATAAACCAGTTGTTGCGATAACCATATAAGATCTGCTGTCCGTTTAGCAGGGAATAACATTTATCATTTTAAGGTCGTTTGGTATGTCCCGGCCTGAGGAGAGAACCTATTGCCTATCCCACTTGGGCGAACGCTCAACAATAAGGCCAGCATTGCCATTAGGTTTTTACGAATAGCAAAGCAATCAAATATCCAAAATATTGCTAAAGGGACAGCAGATCTAATGTGGTTTTTCAGTGCCCCCTTAGTAGAAGACACGGAAGAAAGTCCTTGATTCTGCAGGGGCCCCGTATTAGTGACTATTTTACGACATGTAGTGGGATACATCAGGGCTATTTCCCCTGAATCTGCAGGGGACGGCTTCCTTGATGGAATCAAACCACAAATTCTACTTGTTTTGAACAAGTGATCCTTTAATGATAAAGTTCGATTTTTTAAACAAAATAAAAACAAGTAATACTCCTGATAATTATATGTAATCAACCACCACACAATTTTGTTTGACGAAAAATCACAAAAACCTATTCACATTAATTCAAAAATTATCACAGAACATCCAAATGACGCAAATGAGATCCTTCGTTTTGTAACGTTTCTGTATTGAATATGTCTATGGCATGACACTATTAACATTAAGATGTATGGGCTTAAATCTGCTCTTTACAACAACAGTAATCTCACGGACTGTTTTTTATGGAAATGATTATGTTGAGTATATTTGATATGTACACGTGTTACAATTGTTTTGTCTTCAATCATACATGCACGAATATAATACGTGACAGTAGAAGGAAACAGCCGATTATAAACTGTTCCTATCATGCAAGGCCATTTCTAGAAGAAAAAAACATACCTGTATCAGCTTCAAGCTAGAGAATTGTAGGTCATTAATCGATACATCCTTCATCTTTGCAACTTGCAATGAACCGCAACCTGTACTGTACAGCTACAGTGTACACAATGTAACACTGTATGCAGCCTGTACATTACAGCTACAGTGTACACAATGTAACACTACACGCAACCTGTACATTACAGCTACAGTGTACACAATGTAACACTGTAAGCAACATGTATAGTACAGCTACATTTACACAATGTAACACTGTAAGCAACCTGTACAGTACAGCTACAGTGTACACAATGTAACACTACACGCAACCTGTACAGTACAGCTACAGTATACACAATGTAACACTACACGCAACCTGTACATTACAGCTACAGTGTACACAATGTAACACTGTACACAACCTGTACAGTACAGCTACAGTGTACACAATGTAACACTGTACGCAATATGTACAGTACAGCTACAGTGTACACAATTAACACTGTAAGAAACATGTACAATACAGATACAGTGTACACAATGTAACACTGTACTCAACCTCTACATTACAGCTACAGTGTATACAATGTAACACTATACGCAACCTGTACATTACAGCTAAAGTGTATACAATGTAACACTTAACGTAACCTGTACATTACAGATACAGTGTATACAATGTAACACTATACGTAACCTGTACATTACAGCTACAGTGTACACAATGTAACACTGAATGCAACATGTACAGTACAGCTACAGTGTACACAATTAACACTGTAAGAAACATGTACAATACAGATACAGTGTACACAATGTAACACTGTACGCAACCTGTACATTACAACTACAGTGTACACAATGTAACACTGAAAAAACATACTAAAAGTAGTTATGTAATCATCACACAAATTATTTGTTCAAAATGGTCGAATCTTTTGTTCATTTACCGTGCTACCATTAGTTTTTGTATACTCCTGAAACCAAGACTAGCATTATTTGTTATTCTATTGGGAGCATAATAGCAAATTTAAAAATATGAACACAGGAGTTTTCGATGTTGCTCAAAAGTGTGGACATGCGAATTAACTGTTTGATAGGTCAGCTTAATTGGAAACATTAAATGGTGGATATGAACTTACTGTTAGGCAATCTTACTTAACACGTAATTAAACATTATTTTGTTCCTACTTTACAATCATGTTTTATGCACTTTTAACTGCGTATACAATTTGTTTTCTTATATTGATCATAAGGAAGGGAAGAATTGTATCTACTTTATATAATGAATAAGTCTATAAAAACTATATTAAGGAAGCCTTGCTTTTTTGCAGTAGAAATCAACGCTCTAACTGGCCAACAATGTCTTGTCAACTATACAAGTGTGCTACTACACCTTACTGTTGATTGTAGTGTTACTTCTGGGAGTGGCTCCCACAAACACAAACAAGAATAGAATATCTTGTTATTAGGTAAAGGCATGAACAGTTAATATATTGGTATTTCCAGTGCACTTGCATTGTGTAACTGGCAATATTTGAGCATATTAGAGTACACCTATATTTAGCTGATTTTTTTTCGAAAAGATATATATCAATAGCTCCATGTATCGGAGTAAAGCGCAAATGATATGAAACTTCTTTACCTATTAGTGATTTTCAGAATTTTCCAATAAACTTGCAAGTTTGAATACCAATTCCTTCCAGGCAATTCTCACCCAAGGATAGTATTTAGATTTATCGTTGTAAAGTGTTGCATTAAGCATAATTTTGCACATTTGACAAAGGACACCCCAGGCCACATTTTCTTTGACGCTGTAGTATCGCTCGATAAATCTGTCAGATAAGTAATTCGACAGTTAATTGTGAAGAAAAAAAATCATAATAGTTCCAATTTCTGAAATGAAGATAAAATCGACATTTAAGGTGTATTAAGGTGGAATAGATAACGAGGGAAGACAAACTGGTAGGGGAAATACTTGACAAAGGCCAAATCAGTTAAGTAATATTATCTTCAATAATATAGAATCCTGAGTTACATGTATATATTTCACCATACGCTCATTATATATATTTTATTGATTTTTCGTTTTAATTTCACCAATAAAATATGCATAAGATATTCTTAAAATACTAATGCAATTAAAAATATTTGTCTTGTAGTTAAAATATATCATTTGAATCTCTGTCAGCAAATAAAAAGGGCAATGAGTAACACACGTACAAATCAACAATACATATCATTCTGCATGTTAACGATGCACTGCAATCTAAGACTACTCGAGATAGCAGTGTTTACTAAACAACACGTATTTTTAAATGTTTATGTTTTTGTGTTTAAGGCACTGGCACGACGGGATGAAATGGTGAAGGACCTAAGTGTGGACGGGTCTGGTTTAAAAGTCAAGTGCTGTCTGCTTGGTGTCATTGTTGTATTCGCCATCGCAATAATAACCATTGTGGTAACAGGATTATGAAGGGACGCTCTGAATGGAACATTCAATAGAAATGAATGGCAAGCAAAAGACTATACCTGGACGTTGATGGCAACAACTTTTTTAAGATCTAACACTTCCCCCATATCATTTCTGTGTATACATAATATATATTACATTTATAGTTTGTGTGTTTTCATTTCCACATGTGTTTTAATACAGTCCATTGGCTGATTTTATCACTAGTTACGACATTTCCTATCTTATAGCAGCTGTTTTGCATGAAGTATAATAGCATTTGTAGAGAATAATGTACTTGAGAAACTGATTTTGTTAACATATAAATACTAATGGTGTGATGTCCGCCAAAAGAAGGAACTGTTTTTTTTAATACTTCAGAAATGTGTTTTGTACGTTTTAATTGATGTATGGCTGTGCTCTGAATTATCAACAAGTAAATGCAATGAGTACAGTAACTGAGACAAAACATGTATATGGCACGTCATTTATTCACGCTTAATTGAATCAATAAAATTGATGTTTCCATAAGACAATAATCTCTATAATTTCAATAATAGATATTATCTTTCGGCAAGTATCAACTTGATATACCTGTGCCAATAAAAAACAACCACATATCTGAAAGGTTTTATTGCGTCTGACATGACATGGAAGCATGTCGTACATGTAACAATGTTGGTTAGGAAACTTAACCATTTTGCAGGAAATACAACATGAGACATGAAACAATGATGATCCTGTCTGATTTCTTACGGGTTTAAGAATGTGAAATTTAACCATGAGATTTGAAACAAGATAGCCAACTCTGAGATCTAACGGACTCCAGGAAACATCATAACAGGATTCGGTGAAAACCGCGACAGAAATATGAGTACGACATTAAGGATAGTAAAACTGTTGGAATACAGTACCAATCTTGTAATAAGCCCAGAGAGACCACTATGAAGTATGGGTTCACGCGTGTAGGATTGGCTTAAGGAACAGATAAATGTTTTATATATAGGCTTAAAGAAGGGATACAGTTATATTGATTGGAAGAAGGTAATTAAGCAATAAACTGCATAGATGTGGCAGACCAACTGGTATAACTGCCACATGTGTCACAGACAAACTGAATGGTGCGCGCTTGGTCTGCCACATCTATGCAGTTTATATTCATATTTCCATAAGGAGAATTCACAAAAAAAAATATGTCTTTTCCAAATTTCAAATTTCCCGCTTATTACCGTCAGGTCAGGTCAGTATCTAGAACGGCAAAAAGATAACAGCTGACGTCATGCGCTATTTCCCATACAAAATTGAAAAGACTCCGCAACTTTCGTTAATAATTCATTTGATTTTGATTTATATATATATCATATTCTCGATTCATAAATAGTAACAAATGACATTTTGTAAGTAACTAATCAAGTGTCGTAAAACATTTTCCGATTTTATTGCGACCTATATCCGGCGCACGCACTCAACGGAAGCCCGCAGTAATCAGGTCAGAGTTATATTTACAGTCCGGCATGTTGTTGATGTTGATCGTGCAACCGGAGAAGGTTGATTGGTGAAAAATCCAGGCGTAAAATTGTTTGTTGATCTCACAGACACTTGAGACAGTCAGCTGGTGTTCGGGATCAAAGCAGAAGATACCGATAAGTTCGGTAGTGACACTGTTAAGTCGCTCGGAGGTGCAAAGACCAACTTCAGTTATAGTCTCATAAGATGAAGCTGCTATTGGCAGTACTACAGGCGGTCACATGGTCTTGTTGATAAACAGTTTAAAAAGTTATACTACATACGAAATTGTTTTATTGTATTTCAGAATGAATTACGATGACTCAAAATCAAAATGTTAAATACTTATAATGCCGTCGAAAACTTGTACCACCTATTGTACAAACACACTAGCCAAACTGAAACAATACTTTGAGATTTTGTTAATATTTTCATGCTGTAGTCACCCAATGATTGAACATATATCACCGTGTGTAGATGTAAAGTTCTTTATTACCAGTGGGGAGATTTTATAAAAAAAATAATCACACAATGGTTTAACAATTTAAATAAAAATTTCCTTTGACTTTGTTGTATGACATTTAAGAGTCATAAGTTAATTCTAACTTCGGTGACCACACGTTACAGGATGGTTCTACTATAGTAATTTGTTTTATCATTTGATATCTTACAAACGCTGAATTCATGTAAATATATCATATATATATATTTAAATTCCTACTCAAGTTGGACTCAATGCAACTACCAAATGTAACCTGTTTCATTTGCCGATGAATTTTACCAGATTAGCACTGCCTGTGCGTATGATTTGCGAAGGGAGAAAACTATTTACATGTTTTAAAACAAAGAAACCACTTGATGAGAATTCACATTTGTATTAAAGCAACACAAGAAATTGTTCAAACAACCAAAAACGATAATTCAGTAAAATATTACCAGTTCACGGTTGCTAGCGGTAGTGACAAGTCATGTACTACACCAGAAATTCTCCCTCCAGCTACCCATTCTGCCTTGTGTAAGTATCAACCCCCTGTACAAATTGAAAACAACGCATATCCACAAGGGGTCGCTTCAGATGTCTGAAATACACATATCATGCTATAACTGATATGTGTCATAGCACACATACATATACATACATATGTATGTTTATGTGTGCTATGTTCCATATCAGTATAGCATATGTGTATAAATGTAAGTGTATGTGTGCTGTGACCTATATCAGTATAGCATATGTGTATTTCAGACATTTGTAACGAACCCCTGTGGTAGATCCATGTGGTCCCGTCTTATATTCAAAATACCGTCGAACAGCCGAATGTCATATCAAATGTTTCGTCCTTTCAAGCCACATCAGGTTTCCTGTCTAATTCGACATTCAATTACTTCAGCTTCACATTCCAGAAAATCTAGAACCTTGAAATTTAGCGCATCTCCACATCGAGCTAGTAAAAACATGGCTGCCGTAGATTCGCAGCTGAGCCTGTGCACTGCGTCTAAACATTATTCTTCCGCGATGACGCATCAAAAAATGTGATATCTTATGAATTTATCAACAAAAAATATGTTTTGTGTTTTGTTTTTACATAATTTGGCTGTATTGAACTATCAACGTACACCATCATGTTGTATGATGGTCCTTCAATGACGGACTATATTGTATTTACATTACGGCAATACGTAGACTTGCACAAGCTCCAGAACCTGGGACAAACGATCAGAATGGACTTCACAAGTCCCAAATATTGAGGAAAAAAACACATTGATTGAAATATAAGGATTGAATCTTGCTTTGGTCGATTTCATAGGGTGATGAATTGAGTTGCTTCGCAGTTCATTAAATTGGTTTCAAGACCAACTCAATTCATCACCCCATGAAATCGACCAAAACAAAAGTCAATCCTTAAATAATACATACTTGTTACAAGTGTTATTTCTATTATTTCTTTACAATACAATTGTATTTTTAAATGTTTTCTGTGTCCAGCACCTGAACTTTTTAGGCTAACTCAACAATTAAATAATTATAGTTCGCTACATTATGAACAATGCTATCTTACGTCAACGTGAGGTTCAGAAACAGCTTCGATTTATATTTTTACTATCGACTATAAGACGTATATATTTTAAATGATTTATACAGTTTCAATTGTCAATTGACAATCAACCCATTTCATGATTTCCCCCAGCCGTAGTAGAGGTATATTCGAATTATCTCCCTTCCTTCCACTTTTCGGTAAATATCGATAACATGCGAAATCACATATCCTTTAATACTTGTTAATCGTCTTGGAAACTGCCAGGATCATACAAGGACGTAAATATAATACATAGAATTTGCATATCGATCCTTCTGTTTACATTTTAACAACAAAGGAAACGCAAATATAGGATTTATTAATTTTTCATACACTAAAACATATTTCTCCTCCTTTTGGCGTTATTTCGTTATTTAGCTTTGGCGCTTTGCCGTCTTTTTGTCTTTTCGCTTTGGCGCTTTGGCGTTATTTCGTCTTTTCGCTTTGTTGCCTTCCGGTTCTGGATATTAAAGAAACGCTATCTTCGTGATTATAGTTCCCCAATGACTTTGCTAGTGAAATGGAAATTAAAATGCACAAATGTGACTTATGTTTCAGGTTTTTAGGAAACATTTTACAACAACAATGATTAATATGTTTATCATTGTTAAATCAAAGAAAACAAATAAATTCTTATGTCCTTCTGTTCGTCTATCCGCCTGTCTGTCTTCTGTAGGTATGCTTTATGTATTCCAACCAACATAATATACTTTTGTTATAAGTTGAACAATAAGAAGCATGTACGTGATTACACGTATATGTATCCTATATAGAATAGGAGGTTGTTTATACGATGAATTTCGTCGATGAAAATAGTTTTGATTTGTTCTGTTTTATGTTATTTTCCCGATAAAGAAATAATGTCATTACATTCTGCATAGTTATACCCGTGTGTTATGTATTTATTTTAGGAGAGGGCGTCAAATGTATGCGATGCAAGTACCGAGTTTTCTTTTTGTAAAATTTGTAAAATTTTATCATGTTTTGACACATAAATATATTTAAACTTTATACGACTATAATAGCGGTAGCACTCGTTTTAGCATGGAGTCGGCTGCTGGATAACGAAGCTACTAGGTAGTGAAGCGGACGTAAAACAAACAATTGAAATCGGACCAATAGTGCGTGACTCGATTGACGCAGACAAGCTCCGCCCAACAGGCAATGCCCAACCAATTGTCGGGTTGCATCAACGAGGAGAATGATGAGGGAATTTGAGTCTGTTTAAGTTTCATTTCCTGAATTCCGGAACCTAAACCCAAAGAATGATATTATTTGCTGCATTGAACTCTATATCTCCGACAATTGTTCTCCCGATATCGCACAGGTGACGCTTTCTTGCTGTTGTGATACTCTGCAAAGAACATTTATTGTACAGTCTAGATTAGCCTTCCGTCATTCCGGCTGCTAGTCGTTTTTACTTAATTTAAGCCGTCAACTGTTCTCAATTTCTGAAGGGTTAGAACTAGGTCTACTTTAATGATATGAAAATAATCTTTAATTGAGTTTACGTACTTAGAGAATTTAAAAGTCAAATTTCTCAAGGAAGACTAACCATATTTTTATGGTAGCTCCGGGTTCGAGTCCCGGTCCGAATTTGTTTCACCTGCTACAGTTTACTGTCGAACTTGAGGGTCATGCTATATTCTTTAAATAATAAAACTCAAAAGTATTTAAGTTAAGAAACTGTTATAACAAACCTGAAAATTTCTCCACGCCCTATGACGTATGAAGGATTTCAAATTAGGGATGTAGACCTATCAAATTCAAAGCC